>NC_068380.1:22013563-22026063 GCF_023724105.1 Carassius gibelio | reverse complement strand
ATCGGCTCCTGCGCACCGGAGGACTGTAACAGTTTCCATTTCTGTCTGTATCTCGGGGTTCTTCCGAGACAGAGTGTTCAAAATGTGTCTCAAACTAGTTACAAGTCTCACTGTTATCTCTGCTGAACAAACAGAAAAGGCATTGTTTAGTCTCAAACACGAGGAGCAAATGTTACAGTTCTCCCCATGCCCTGGACTGAGATATAACATTATAAAATACGGGTTATGAGCAAACAATGATTTAGAAAGCGTTTTATTCAACACTACTTTTCAACAAATGTGTGTGTGTGTGTGTGTGTGTGTGTGTGTGTGTGTGTGTGTGTGAACATCAGCACTATATCTACAGTGCACAGAAGATAACTAACCCTAAGCTTAACAGAAGAAGTCAGGGTTAATAGAGGGCTCTTCAGTGTCTGTGACTCACTGGATTTTTCAGCAAAAATGTGCTCAAACTTTTCTACAGAGTAGCCAGATTTGTTCTCTACAGACTGCACAGTTAGAGCGCTTCATGAGCTGATGTCAGACACACAGAGGGTCTTTGTTACACTCGACCCCTCTCTCGGGGAGCAAGCATGAACAGCAGCGTCACCAGACCGTTCACTGTCAAATCTGAGTTCCCTCTGCTGTCTGCACCGGTCACAGCAGCACGGTCCATCATAAAGCACGAGACTAATCTAGTGTTCCTCTGTTAAAGCGCTGCTGTGGGTCTGCTGAAATCAGATGCTGCTGTTAAATGAAGTCTAATGGGATGCAGATAGATGTCAATATTACTAGATCTCTACCCTGTCCTTTAGCTGCACATTTCCTCCCTGTGCTGGAACAGACTAAAGGAGATGTTGAGGTCTGTCTGGACACTTCAGATCGCCGTGGGTCTGTGTGTCGAGTCTCTAACCCCATGGATCATCACATTAGGGCTGATGTTCAGAGACGGAGCACTGCACCCTTATCACTGACGGGTCGTATATCAGTGTAAGGAATAGGAATGTTTTTGCTAAGTTATTCTTTGTTTTTCATTCTGTTTCTTGCTAAGCATTTGTTTTCTAAATCTATTGATCAGATTGTTACTCATTTATCGTGTAGTACAGCTCCCAGAACAGAGAAAGCATTTCTTCATAGATGTGTGTGAGTGGTCCTGACCCAGTGTCATGTTTGCTATCGGTCAGTAAACCTTCACAAGTTCATAATATCTGTCTCATTATATAGACTCAGTTCTGAGCTGGACAGAATAGGTTCTAGTATAATATGTGCTCAATACAACTGGAAATCTTTCACAGAATTGATTTCTCAAATGCCAGGTTATCTGAAACTTTCCTGATACAGAAGAAGCAGACGTGACAGATGCCATGATGTCTGTGTAATTGACACATATGTGTTTTACCTGTCCTATGTTGCAGAACTACTGGGTAATTAGTACACATAAAAAAAAAAAATATGAAAAACCCTTTCTTTGTCACACACACATCAAGATTCAGTGTATGAATCTCAACAATGGTGACATGCTTCATGCTGCAATGTATTCTGGGTACATCATACACAACTCATCCATGGCACCCAGAATGCACTGCGGCATGAAGCATGTCACCATTGTTGAGATTCATACACTAATTCTTGAGGTCTCTGTGTGTCTAAGCATTCATTCATGAACTATGTATCTTTAAAAGAACAGACAAAAATAGACATGAAATATTTTGGAGTATTTACACCAGTTCGGCACCAATCAAAGGTTGGGTTTTCACTTTCACCCAACATCTGACTTCTGAATTACGACAGTCCACATCTAGTGTGATGGGAAGCTTTGTTACAATGTTAGAGGATAATGCTGTAACAAAGTTATCAACAGACATTTTTAGAATGTTTTAGAGAATGTTATCCTAACTTTTAGCAGAACATTTTGGGAACTAAAATAAAACTATACGCTGAAAACATTTCTAGGTGAGGTATTCTCTCCAGTAGAAGTCTAAGTAGTGAGAAATTAACAACAATAATAATCTTTATTTTTATAGTGCCTTTTAATGTTACATCTGAAATATTTTCAATAAGTAAAACAACAGAATACACCACATAAAGATTATAAAATCAGCAAGAAAAGAAAAGATGCACTCTTAAAATAAAATAATATAGAACTAATACCAAAACATCAAGTAAAAGGTACCCTAAAGAGATAGTTTATGAGAGATTTAACCGGTGTGTGTGTGTGTGTGTGTGTGTATGGCCTGATGGACGGTTGAGAGGTCAAACCCTCTCTGAGGATCACATCCAGATCTGTAATCATCCAGTGAGAGCTGAGCCCTGGAGAGGATGAGTGAGGAGAAGTGAAGATGATTCCCTGATCTCCTCTTCAGACGTTATTACAGGAGGAAACTTGGATGTAGCAAGGCCAAAAAACCCCACAAATCATAATGAGATTGTCCCTCCACTTTCAATTGGTTTACTTCAGTGCTAGGCTAGAATTGTGTGATTTTATTTCATGAAAGATCCAAAGGATGAACAACGCAGATGTATTTTCACAGCCGTCTCTGCTGATATTAGTGCAGTGCACACATTAAAATACATCACGTTTGGCCTGAGAAACTACAATCCAACCTAACTGAAGTCAGATAATTTCATTTCCAAACGCTGCACTAAACAAAAATATAGTATTGGTTAATAAAGTACATTCTTATCTAAAAATGATTGTTTCTTCATGAGATCTGCATTCATATGAAGATAAGTGAGGAACAGGAGAATGATGAGGACTCATGGAGCCGCTTCTTCTGCTGAGCGACCGATCCAGGTCCTGTCCAGTGCTTCGGGTCAGTCTGTGTGCTCCCGGGATCATTCAGTCCTCATGTGGGACATTCACATCCAGATCAGTTTGTGTAGGAACTGCAGACTGTTCACATGGAAATGAGAGTGGCCCTCTTCAGTCCTTCAGAGAAACACGAGAGATCACAAGTATATTGATATCCATGTTTCATAACTGCCTTCACCTGGGATTCATTCATGCAGCAATGTTAATAAACACACTTATCATATCTATGACAATACAAATTCTGATCCATACTAGACAAGACTAGACAAAAGTTAATAATGGACAAAGGTTTGTTCAAAAGGTTGATTTTCTCTCCTGCTCAGCAACACTGCATCCATTTGATCATAAATGCAGTAAAATAGTAATATTGTGAAATATGACTACATTCAGTCATTTAACAGATGTTTTTACTGAAAGTGATTTAGAAATGAGGACATTAGAAACAACCAAAACTAACAAAAGAGCAATGATTTAACTAAACTCTGTTAGCTGAACACAGTACATGTAGCAAGGCTTTTTATAATGAATTAAAAGAAAGCAAGAAGATAGAATAGAAAAACAACAGGACACTCTAATGTTAGAGGGTATATTTTAATAAAAATAAAACCTGTCAAAAGAATTACAAAAATAATAGAAAATGTGTGTAAGTCATTTTTATAATAAATAAAAAGAAAGCAAGAAGATATAATTTTAAATGAACAGAGAATGCTATAGTGTCAGAGGATCTCTCTCTCTCTCTCTCTCTCTCTCTCTTTCTCTTTCTCTCTCTCTCTCTCTCTCTCTCTCTCTCTCTCTCTCTCTCTCTCTCTCTCTGTCTCTCTTCTCTCTCTCTCTCTCTCTCTCTCTCTCTCTCTCTCTAAAGAACACAAGTAATAAGAATAGAATGAGAATAGAGAGTGCTAGAGTTAGAGAGTCAGATAAAGATGAAGAGATGTGTTTTAGCTGATTCTTGGACTGCTGGGATTGAGTTCTCCAGGAGGAAACAGTTCATGTAAAACTCTGTGAAAGTCAGGGCATACACAGCCAAAAATCTGGCTTCTTATTAAAAGTGTTCCCGTGGCTCAGTTTGCCCCAGGTCCGAGTCAGTGGGTAAGATGCACCATCTGCACTCAAAATATGGGTCAAAATGTCTGTTTGAGATCGTGTCTCATATGTACATCACATAGTTAAGAAATAACACACAAGCTGTAGGATAAGTGCAATATCACACAAGTGCAAATGTGATACTTATTCAACAGTTCATTAAGAAGTTCATATTGTGTTATTTTAGACACGATGTTGTCTGTTTTGCTCAATTTTGCCAACAAGAAGATAAAGACAAATCAGAACAGAACCGTCTTAATGCCCCCCTTGAAAATATATATTCAAGACTTTTCAAGGGCCTTCTTTTCCTTTGGGGCCCTGGTAATCAGTACTGGTTTTACCCCCAGTCCGACACCCCTGTCTCCAAATAACCCACAACCGCATTTTATTTCTTAATCCACCTTTGAACTAATGTGGTGAACCATTTGGCGTGTTTGACCATTGGCCGTGCTTTTTGCATGCTTTTATGTTGTTAAATCACCTATATGTATCATAAATATATTTAGACCTGGATAAATTTGCTTTGATGTAACATTAATTACTAAAATTGTACGCTGACAAACCAAAAACAGTTTTTAAAGTAAATGGGTGGTCTCCATTCCCCCATGTGTTTCTCCTGTTCACAGTCTGGCAGAAATGATGGGTGGTTCCAAAATACATGGTCACAAGACAGAAAAAGTGTACAGTTGCCAAGAAACAGGGTCTTCTCAGGTAATTATATATTTGCAACAACTGGATAATTTGTATTAATAAGCACCCACCCCACTGGTGCCCCTATTTTAGTTTGGGCCACTGCCCCTCGAAATGTCTGTGCATGGCCCTGGTGAAAGTGATTATGTGCTTCTTTGGGATGAACAATCCAGCGATGTTCACTTGCAGAACACAAGCTTCTAGAGACACATAAGTCTGAAATGGGGTCACTTCATCTACAGCGATATCATTGACTTGATTGCAAATAAATGCACAGACACTATTAAACTGAACAGAGATGACATAACTGAATTCAATGATGAACTGCCTTTAACTATCATTCTGCATTATTGACACACTGTTTTCCTAATGAATGTTGTTCAGTTGCTTTGACGCAATGTATTTTGTTTGAAGCGCTTTATAAATAAAGGTGACTTGACTTGAAGTAATGAATTTAGATAAAGGGGTGCAGAGCCAGAGGTAGTTTTGTAGTCAAACAATGTCTTGAATTTTACGCGAGCAGCTACTGTTAGCCAGTGTAAACTGATAAACAGAGCTGTGACGTGTATTCTTTCTTGCTTATTAAGAATTGTCTAGAAGATCTGCAGAGAGAGCATTGCAATAGTCCAGCCACAGAACAAGAGCTTGAACAAGGAGTTGTGCAGCATGTTCCCAAAGAAAGGGCTTGATCTTCTTGATGTTGAATAAAGCAAATCTGCAGGATCGGACAGTTTTAGCAATGTGGTCTGAGAAAGTCAGCTGATCATCCATCATAACTCCAAGGCTTCTAGCTGTTTTTGAAGGAGTTATGGTTGATGTGCCTAACTTGATGGTGAAATTGTGATGAAACGATGGGTTTGCTGGAATCACAAGCAGTTCTGTCTTGGCAAGGTTGAGTTGAAGGTGATGGTCCATCATCCAGGAAGAAATGTCTGTTAGACAAGCTGAGATGCGAATAGCTACACTTTAAAAAACACTGGGTTAAAAACAACCCAAATTGGGTTGTTATTAACCTAAGGGCTGGGTAAATATAGGACAGAACCCATCTTGGGTTAATTTTTCCCAGCAGATTAGGTTGTTTATTAAACCCAGCATAAGGGGTTGATTTAACCCAGATAAAGTTTATTTAATTTTTACTGTATTACTAGCTTATTTTTTTAATTCATACATTAAATAATGTTTACAGATTAATTTAAATCTTCTAAACCTTTCTAAAATAATCCACACAACCACTGGTTTTCATGTTAACTTCCTTTATTTTCCTTTAATTATCATTTACAGCATTGTTTATTTCGTTTTTAATAGGATATACATATGAAAGTGAAAAAGTGAAAGTGAAAGTGAAGTGACATTCAGCCAAGTATGGTGACCCATACTCAGAATTTGTGCTCTGCATTTAACCCATCCAGAGTACACACACACAGAGCAGTGAACACACACACACACACACACTTGAGCACACACCCGGAGCAGTGTTCATCATTTATGCTGCGGCGCCCGGGGAGCAGTTGGGGGTTCGGTGCCTTGCTCAAGGGCTCCTCAGTCGTGGTATTGAAGGTGAGAGCACTGTACATGCACTCCCCCCACCCACAATTTCTGCCGGCCCGGGACTCAAACTCACATCCTTTCGATTGGGAGTCAGACTCTCTAACCATTAGGCCATGACTATTGCCCATATTTAAACTCGTTTAACAAACAATTAAAAAAAAATTAAACATTAAACAGAAGTGATTTACGTGTGTCACAGTGTCTGGGTTGTGTTCCCTGGGTGTCCACTAGATGTCCTCTTTTCCCACAGTGACTGTCACTTCATTAATCACATTCCTCATGTCCCTGCTTAATTATTGCACCCAGCTGTTCACTAATTACCAATCATCACACTCTGTCAGTTTCCCATTAGTGTTTGCCTCTCCTTGTGTATTGTGTATATGCCCATGATGACCGCTAGTTCAGCGCAACACGAGGCAGGATGGACACCAACACAGCACCACAACACAAGGTGATCACCGGTCCAGCGCCACAGTGCAAGATGGCCGCCAGCTCAGTGCCAACACCCAAGATGGCCGCTGATTCATTCTTGGATTATTTCGCTACACTGTCAAAGATCTTAGAGATTCCCAAGACTGTTCATGTCACAGCTGCTGAGCCAGTGCCACAGCCCAAGATGGTCGCCAGCCTAGCACCACAGCACAAGATGGCCGCCAATCCAGCGCCACCACACAAGATGGTCGCCAGCCTAGCACCACAGCACAAGATGGCCGCCAATCCAGCGCCACCACACAAGATGGCCGCCAGCCCAGCACTACAGCACAAAATGGCCGCTAACCTGGCACCAAGGCCCAAGATGACCGCTCGTCCAGAGTCATGGCCCAAGATGACCGCCAATCCAGCACCACAGCACAAGATGGCTGCCAGCCCAGTGCCACAGCGCAAGATGGCAACTCACCCAGCACCAATGCCCAAGTTGGCTACCGGTCCAGAGCCACAGTCCAAGATGGCCGCCCGTCTGGAGTCACAGCCCAAGATGGCCGTCAATCCAGCGCCACAGCCCAAGATGGCCGTCAATCCAGCGCCACAGCCCAAGATGGCAGTCAATCCAGTGCCACAGCACAAGATGGCTGCTTGCCCAATGCCGCAGCACAGGATGACAGTCACAGCTGACCCTCCGGAGTCGAGTCAGGTTCCAGTTGACCCTCCAGAGTCGAGTCAGGTTCCAGTTGACCCCCCAGAGTCGAGTCAGTTTCCTGTTGACCCCCCAGAGTCGAGCCAGGTTCCTGTTGACCCCCCAGAGTCGAGCCAGGTGTTCGTTGACCCCCCCCCAGAGTCGAGCCAGGTGTTCGTTGACCCGAGCCAGGTGTTCGTTGACCCCCCCCCAGAGTCGAGCCAGGTGTTCGTTGACCCCCCCCCCAGAGTCGAGCCAGGTGTTCGTTGACCCCCCCCCAGAGTCGAGCCAGGTGTTCGGTGACCCCCCCAGAGTCGAGCCAGGTTCCTGTTGACCCCCAGAGTCGAGCCAGGTTCCTGTTGACCCCCAGAGTCGAGCCAGGTTCCTGTTGACCCCCCAGAGTCGAGCCAGGTTCCTGTTGACCCCCAGAGTCGAGCCAGGTGTTCGTTGACCCCCCCAGAGTCGAGCCAGGTGTTCGTTGACCCCCCCCCCCAGAGTCGAGCCAGGTGTTCGTTGACCCCCCCCAGAGTCGAGCCAGGTGTTCGTTGACCCCCCCAGAGTCGAGCCAGGTTCCTGTTGACCCCCAGAGTCGAGCCAGGTTCCTGTTGACCCCCCAGAGTCGAGCCAGGTTCCTGTTGACCCCCAGAGTCGAGCCAGGTTCCTGTTGACCCCCCAGAGTCGAGCCAGGTTCCTGTTGACCCCCCAGAGTCGAGCCAGGTGTTCGTTGATCCCCCCCAGAGTCGAGCCAGGTGTTCGTTGACCCCCCCCCCCAGAGTCGAGCCAGGTGTTCGTTGACCCCCCCCCAGAGTCGAGCCAGGTGTTCGTTGACCCCCCCAGAGTCGAGCCAGGTTCCTGTTGACCCCCAGAGTCGAGCCAGGTTCCTGTTGACCCCCAGAGTCGAGCCAGGTTCCTGTTGACCCCCCAGAGTCGAGCCAGGTTCCTGTTGACCCCCAGAGTCGAGCCAGGTGTTCGTTGACCCCCCCAGAGTCGAGCCAGGTGTTCGTTGACCCCCCCCCCAGAGTCGAGCCAGGTGTTCGTTGACCCCCCCCAGAGTCGAGCCAGGTGTTCGTTGACCCCCCCAGAGTCGAGCCAGGTTCCTGTTGACCCCCAGAGTCGAGCCAGGTTCCTGTTGACCCCCAGAGTCGAGCCAGGTTCCTGTTGACCCCCCAGAGTCGAGCCAGGTTCCTGTTGACCCCCAGAGTCGAGCCAGGTTCCTGTTGACCCCCCAGAGTCGAGCCAGGTTCCTGTTGACCCCCCAGAGTCGAGCCAGGTGTTCGTTGATCCCCCCCAGAGTCGAGCCAGGTGTTCGTTGACCCGAGCCAGGTGTTCGTTGACCCCCCCCAGAGTCGAGCCAGGTGTTCGTTGACCCCCCCCCCCCAGAGTCGAGCCAGGTGTTCGTTGACCCCCCCCAGAGTCGAGCCAGGTGTTCGTTGACCCCCCCAGAGTCGAGCCAGGTGTTCGTTGACCCCCCCCAGAGTCGAGCCAGGTGTTCGTGGACCCCCCCAGAGTCGAGCCAGGTGTTCGTTGACCCCCCCAGAGTCGAGCCAGGTGTTCGTTGACCCCCCCCCAGAGTCGAGCCAGGTGTTCGTTGACCCCCCCCAGAGTCGAGCCAGGTGTTCGTGGACCCCCCCAGAGTCGAGCCAGGTGTTCGTGGACCCCCCCAGAGTCGAGCCAGGTGTTCGTGGACCCCCCCAGAGTCGAGCCAGGTGTTCGTGGACCCCCCAGAGTCGAGCCAGGTGTTCGTGGACCCCCCAGAGACAAGGCTAGTCACCGTTGACCTTCCAGAGACAAGGCTAGTCACCGGTGATCTTCATGAACAAATACAAGTCACCATTGATCTTCATGAGCAGTGTCGGGTCAGCACCGATCTTCTGGAGTCCAGTATGTACACCATGGGATTGCCAGAGTTTGTCCTCCTGTTGGTCCGACCACACGGTTGTGGTGGTCTTCTGCTCCGCCCTGGGGGACTCCGGCCTCGACCACAAAGAGGTGGTGGTCTTCTGTTCCGCCCTGGGGGGCATCCGTTTCGACCACACGATTGTGGTGCTCTTCTGTTCCACCCTGGAGGGTTTCCACCTTGACCACAGGGGTGTGGTGGTATTCTGCTCCGCCCTGGAGGGCTTCCGCCTTGACCACAGGAGTGTGGTGGTCTTCTGCTCCGCCCTGGGGGACTCTGGCCTCAATCACAAGGTTGTGGTGGTTTTCTGCTCCACCCTGGGGGGGCTTCCGCCCTGATCACACGGTTGTGGTGGTCTTCTGTTCCGCCCTCCGTCCCTCCCCATGAACCTCCACCTGTCCGCCTCCCTCCTGGTCTCTGTGTTGTGTCTTGTCATGGAGCGTCTGGGAGCCGCTCCATAGAGGGGGGGGGTATTGTCCCAGTGTCTGGGTTGTGTTCCCTGGGTGTCCACTAGATGTCCTCTTTTCCCACAGTGACTGTCACTTCATTAATCACATTCCTCATGTCCCTGCTTAATTATTGCACCCAGCTGTTCACTAATTACCAATCATCACACTCTGTCAGTTTCCCATTAGTGTTTGCCTCTCCTTGTGTATTTAAACCCGGTCTGTCTTAGTATGTGTCACGGAGTCCTTGTCTAATGTTTATTCATGTCCGTCAGTTCGTGCCCTTGCCTTGTCTTCTTGTTTTGTTAATGTTTTGGATGGATGTTTCCTATTGACCCCTGCCTGGACTGTTTATGCTTTTTGGATGACCCCTTAAATAAACACTTATTGGTTCTCTCTCCGTGGTTTCCTGATCACCGATCGTGACAACATGTTATTAACCAGTCTCTGTTGTTCTGTTTCCACTGTAACTGCACTGCACTGGTTCTCATGCCCGAGCTAGAGTCATGTTCAGCAGGGAACTGCTCACACCTGAGGCCGCCCCCCTGCATTTCATTCATAGCTGAAATATACTGCGATTGCCTTTATAACCTGCCCAAAAACAAACAGCAAAACAGCTTTGAGGGAACATTTATATTCTGTATCTTTACGCGAAAAGATCATGACACTCATTAAAGGTGATTCATACCGCACGCTTGTATGTTGTTCTGCATAAAATTGAACAATATTCAACACAGTAATGATTTTATAGATAAAATAAAATGTATACAAACCTGTATTTTACAGACGAATGCGTCAATTCGATGGGTAAGAACTGCTCTCTCCAGAAGAGAAGCAAATCTCAGTCCCTCCAGAAAAACGCGAATTTTTTTTGTGATTGTTGCGGGCAAAAATCCTTGATTTTGCGGCACGTTTTCTTAAAAAATGCGATGGAATATGCAGGATATTTTTGCAATTTTATGCGATGAAATTGCGTAACTTGCCAAAACTGCGGTTTAGGCTACTAGGCTACTACCTTAATGTAAAAGAGTAATGTCTTATTACTTCCTATGATAAGCAAGCATACTAAATCACAGAATATTTAAGTTGCAATTACTGACTGCAATGTAAATTATTTTACATACTACTAATATAATTACAACTGTAAGTTTTTGGTACTGTTCTGTAACAAAAAAGTGCAATCTTACAACTGTAAAGCTGCATCAACTTCTGAATGAAAGTACAACAGTGTTAGTATCCTAGTAGCCTTTCTGCTAATATATATGTGAGTTTTTTGCAACGAAAATACAGGGATTGTGAAATCATGCTAGCCCCGCATATTTTGCTTTCTGAAATCGGCAATTTGCGGCCTTTGGCTGATTATGCATTAAATCAAGCGATCGCATAATCGCGTTTTTCTGGAGGAACTGAAATCTGAAGCCAGATTGGTTGCTGTCAAGGAGATTGTTGTGTGTGAGAAAGGTAGAGACTTGTTTGAACACAGCTCGTTCAAGTGTTTTTGCAATGAAAGGAAGAAGGGAAACTGGTCTGTAGTTCTCTAAAAGAGATGGGTTGAGGTTGAGGGTGGGTTTCTTAAGTAGTGGAATTATACGTGCCTGTCTAAATGATGAGGGAAAAACACCAGTGTGGAGGGAAGTGTTGATGATGTGAGTGAGTGCAGGTACAACTGCAGGAGAAATGGCTTGAAGGAGATGAGATGGAATAGGATCAAGTAGACAAGTTGTAGTGTGATTAGAAAGGATGAGTTTGGAGACTTCTGCCTCAGAGAGTGAAGAGAAGGATGTAAATGAGTGTAAGTTTGCTGGTGATATGAGCTTGACTGATTGTGGTGTGGAAAATTGTGCACTAATGTGTTTAATTTTATTAATGAAAAACGTTGCAAAGTCATCAGCTATTAGAGATGAAGCAGGAGGGAGAGGAACAGGACAAATAAGTGAGGAAAATGTTTTAAAAAGCATGCAAGAGTTAAACGAATTGTTAATTTTGTTGTGATATGTCCTTTTTCAGTGGAGGCATTAGTGGATAAGGAAGATTGAAATAATTTAAAATAGCAGCATAAAAATAGCATAATTCCTCCCGTCTTCAGTGTCACATGATCTTCAGAAATCATGAAAACATGATAATTTGCTGCTCAAGAAACATTTCTGATTATTATCAGTGTTGAAAATAACTGCTTCATATTTTGTGGAAACCATTCAAACGTTTGGGTGTAAGTTAAAAACTAAAACTTAAATTAATCTAAATTGACAGTAAAGACAAGTTTAATGTTACTAAATATTTTAATTAAATTCTAATGTTTTGAACTTTCTATACATCTATGAATCCTGAAAAATAAAATGTATAACCGTTTCTACAAAAATATGAAGCAACAAAACATTTTTATCAACACTGAACAAATTTGATAGCCTAATAAAATGAATGCTAAGTGTAACTTGTATGATAAATATGTTAAATTGCTATATAATCATAAAACATTAATAATGCACTTGTGGGCAATACAAAGGTTATTTGTGTGTTTATTGTCATACTTTTCTAATCGTATAAAACAAATAACTCGCCGTGTTTCATATTAATGAGAGCATCCCATGTGCAGTGTGGGAAGATTTACTCATGTTATCACACATTTCTCAGAAATAATCTAAAGTAATTTACACAGTGAGAGTATTTTAATGTTTGTCAGTCTGGACAGCACTTGAGAGACAGCTTTATTGAGTTATTATGAGAAGTTTGGATCTAAAAGCAAACATTTTTATGCTTTCTGGTGATATTTGTATATATTTGTTTCAGGAGAATGAATATAATGATCGGCTTGATGAGGCTGATGTCACCGAGTACAACATGCTCCTGGATCAACATCCAGATCAGCCAATCAGAACTGAGCGTGTTCAGGAAATATCTGTTTTAGGCTTGTGATCTGGTGCTTCTACATGC
>NC_068380.1:21856063-22008563 GCF_023724105.1 Carassius gibelio | reverse complement strand
ACTTAAAAGTATACATTTATATACTAGAAAGTGGGCCACTTTAGTCCCAAAGAGAACTGAGACAGTACACTCACAAGTATACTACTACAACACTGATATATGCTTACTTGCTACATAAAGTATACTTAAAAATATTACTTAAGTGTACTTAGTAAAATAAACTTGAAGTCTACTATTTTTTGGTAAGGGATATTGGAAAAGCACAATGAAATAAAGCTGGTGCAGTTATTAATGTGATCAAATTATTCACATGCTACATTTTTATTACAGATGTCTTTCACTGTTGCACTAGTTTATATGAGAAGTATTTCCCCGAGTAATCCTATTAGTTCTCCGGGTGTTTTTGGTCCTTGTTTACAGACGTATCAGATCAGCATCATCTCCAGCCTGGTAGTGATCGTGTACAGTTCTAGATCTCAGATCGTGTGCTGTGCTGTGATATCTGTGTGGTTCTGACCGTGTGTGTTCCTCAGGCCTGCCCAAGGCTGCTCGGATCAGTCACATCAAAGCGGTGATGTGCATGGCCTTCCTGCGTCTGTGTGGCGCCGGCGCCCGTGACCGGGTCTATCTGACGCTGCCGCTCTATCACATGTCTGCGTCTCTGCTGGGCATCGGCGGCTGCATCGAGCTCGGTATGATCAGCCACACACACATCACAGCTGCATACACACACACACATCTCTAGAGTAATCCACAGGAGAGTCAGGCTCAATGTTACCTAGGGGTGTGACGGTTAGTATATAACCGTGAGACCGGCGGTTATAGTTGAACACCGTCATTAGAACTCTATAACCGCCAAAACCGTGTCATTAAAATATTTTTTACAAACATTTTTTATCAAAAATTATTTTCATTTTTTAGATAGGATCATAAGATGCGCAATATATCGGGAGACATGGTTTTTACCACTTAATGAAGTTTTGTAAATCGTCAGACATATTTACCACTTCATAAAATTTTGCTTTGTAGAAAACCTTTCTTAAAAACGAATTTCGTTTTGTACAAATTTTATCTTAATTTTAATAAATGTTTCATCAACCAATTGCATGTATTTTAATAAATAAAAAGCAAGTAAAGCAGACAATGATAACCGTGACATGGAAGCACCAGCGCGCCGCGTTCACTTGCACTGCACTGTGAACTAGAGCGCATCTCATCGTAAATGAAACTCAGCGTAGGCCTATGCTTCATACTTTAGCATTAAATATCTTTGCTGCATCCTTTCTAGAACAGACAATGGCTTTTTTTTGCGGCTCGCATCAGCAAAGCATTGCATCGCCATAGACCGCAAAACAAGCAGCGGATGGCGGGCGGGTGCGGCTTTGAAATTTGCTCTATGATTTCCATGAAGCAAAAAACGAGGACGGAATCTCGAAATCCAGTCATGAAAATGAAACTTGCATTTTAATATGGACAGTCATGGAATTTGCCAAAGTTAGCATAAAATAATCAAATCAAATCTCCATATGGACCAGTATCTGTAAATGTTAAGCCGCAAAAGTTGTTTAAAATATAAATCCGTGTTCTGCGCGTCTCTGTTTGAATTAATGAATGGCAGAGACGTGCAGGTTTGTTTACTACATAGACTGAAGCGCATGACGCTTGCATTAATTTCAGCATCTGAGCTTCAGAGTTCTCTCTCCTTCAAGCGATCTGAACTTTTCAGCTCATCTCAATGGACGCACAGTGCACCTGTATTTGACACTCTGTAAACTCTTTGTGAAGGCACACGACTCACCGTCACTTTACTGAAGCTGTTTCTCACACATGCAAAGAGAGAGAGAGCGAGAGTCTTAGCACGCTTAAACAACACCTTATATGTAAACTATTCTTTGTTGTCTTCTCCTGTCAAAATAATGGATTTAATTTAGAATTATTAATATTCATTTTCGAACAAGCGGAAGACATAGCCTACCAGTTTCTCCGGTAGTGGGCGGAGCTAATGGGCAAATGGCAATGGCTTTTTTTTGCGGCTCGCATCGGCAAAGCATTGCATCGCCATAGACCCCAAAACAATCAGCGGATGGCGGGCGGGTGCGGCTTTGAAATTTGCTCAAAAAACGTTGGCGCGGATGATGAGTTTTGTGACAGATCTCCTTAATAAATGGAGGTCTGAAATCTCTGCCCCTTTACCGATCAGAGCGCGCGCTGACAAGAACAACCAATTGACTTGGACCCCCCCGACGGTTATGTTATGAACCGTCACATTTGACTCACGTCATAACCGTCATCACCAATTCTGAAACCGGCACACCCCTAATGTTACCTGGTTCTTTCAGGGGCCACGTGTATTCTGAAGAGGAAGTTCTCCGCCAGCCAGTTCTGGAAGGACTGTGTGAAGTATGACATTACGGTGTTTCAGTATATTGGAGAACTCTGTCGATATCTGGTCAATCAACCGAAGGTACTCAACTCTGAGATATCATTGTTTCTACTTGACATGGTTTTGTCAAAGGTTCGATTTTATTATGTTAGTGTTGATGGAATAGTTGAAAATGTCGCTGTTAATCTTTGGCTTATTTTCATACCAATTCCTTTCCAGACCGCAGAGGAAGTGGCTCATAAAGTGCGCCTCGCCGCAGGAAGTGGTCTCCGAGCTGATGTTTGGAAGCAGTTCCTCAGGCGGTTTGGAAAAATACAAATCCGTGAAGCGTATGGTTTGACGGAGGCCAGTATTGGCTTTGTTAATTACACTGATGAAATTGGACCGATTGGCAGAGCCAGTTACTTTAATAAGGTCTGGTTTTAATTGATTAACTGTTTAATAAATGTGTAAAAAATCTGGTTCAAAGAGGAATTGCAGTTCATTCAGAAATGTGAAATGTACTCCTCTGATGTGGACCTTTTCTCTGGTTTATTTCAGCTCAGTTTGCCGTTTGAGTTTTTAAAATGTGATCCGCAAACGTATGATCCCATCCGGACAGACACAGGACACTGCATTAAAGTGAGTAAAGGTGAGATCATCATATCTGCTTTAATATATACATTAATATTTAAGAGCAAAGCACTGTCCGTGCGAGCTGGAGCGCTGCTGTGTGACCCTGAAGAGGAGACCGGATCACTGGAGGGGAACTGTTACCTTCTGACAGGTTTACGCCGGTTTGCTAAAATAGTTTTGTGACATGAGGAGAAATGTAGAGAATGACCTGAAGACAGATGTGAGATCAGAAGGTGTTTTGAGCGAGTGGTGGTGTGTTTCAGGGGAAGCAGGGTTACTGGTGGCTCCAGTGATGTTCACCAACCCTTTCCTGGGATACGCCGGAGATAAAGCCATGTCAGAGAAGAAGCTGCTGAGGGACGTCTTCAAGAGCGGAGATGTGTACTTCAACACTGGAGATCTGATGCTTCAGGACCACAGAGACTTCGTCTACTTCAAAGACAGGATTGGAGACACATTCAGGTCTTTATTTCATGACACACACACACACACACACGAAGATACACACCCTGTGTAGACTTTACATTCACGGTGATTCTTTAGAAAGGTCTAGTGGAGGTTCATCACCGCTGAGGATCGACTGACAGTTTAGACCTTTTCTTCTCACGGCATTCTCAGAACAAAGAGTAATAAAGTATTCCTCACTGTGTGCATGAAAACATAAAACACCGCTGTACAGGAAGGGACTCAGTGAGCCAAAACGAGTTCTGGAAGTACTGATGAATGGTGTTTTCCATCTCAAGCCTGTACAGCAGAGTAAGTGAGTGTTAGGTCAGCGCTGTGTGAGGCAGCACATTAGTTTAGAGCAGATGTAAAACTTGAATTCACCCAATCAGTGTTGAGTATCCACATGCTACAAATAAACCTGCCTGAGATATCCCTTACGAAAAAGAAGTTTATTCAAGTGTGCTATTAGTATACTTTTTTTTAACAAAAAAAAAATAGGTAAGTATGCTTTTAGTTTACTTTATGTACTTCTCAGAAATGGGCTTTATGTACTCCTCAAATGACATTTAAGTTTAATTGACTGACTGACAAAAATTCTAAGTATATTTGAGCTATACTCCTAGAATCTGTGTTTTCATTGTTATACGCTAGAGGGCGCTAGTACACATCTTCTGTACAGAATTTCCAAAAAAACACAAGTGAAGAAGAATAAAGAAACACCAGATACTAACACATGTAACACCATCATCTGACATGAAACAGCATCAAAACTGTCACGTTATGGAATAAAATGTCGACTAATGAAGCTTTGGGGTGTCGATCGACTCCATCTACATTCTGATTATCATTCTGAATCCAATTCATAGTCTTTTTTAGCTTTTTGTTCAGATTTTTTATTAAACACATTAAAGTGTTTAAAAAACAGAACAAATGAAGCTAGAATAAAATGTTTTTGTTCTTTCTTTGGATGTTTTGTATGTTCAGATATTCATATAACAAAATATATACACATTAAAACCTAAATAGGGACATAGTAGCATACGTAAAGTATGATGTACTTATGAGTATACTTGCAGTATACAACTATTAAACTAGTAGTTTACTGAGACTATACTTCAGAGTGTAAAAAGTATTTAATTAGTAAACTATCAGAATACATATGTTCACTTTTAGTATAATTGAAGTACAAACTACAAACAGAGGTAACTACAGTACTTGTGTACTCAGAGTTTGCTACTGTTATAACTAAAGTATGTTTAAAAGTATACTTTTATATACTAGAAAGTGTGCCAATTTAGTCCCAAGGAGTACTGAAACAGTACACTCACAAGTATAATACTAGAACACTGAGATATGCTTACTTGCTACATAAAGTATACTTCCAATATACTTGAACTCTACTTAAGTATACTCAGTAAAATAAACTTGAACTATACTACTCTTTGGTAAGGGATAACCTCCCGCACTCGTCCATCACCATCAGTTCATTGCACTTCTTTCTGATTGAGTGATCCAGATGTGTCAAGCTGACTAATGATGTTTAACGTGAGTTCTCGATCAATGTTTAGCATTAATTGTGCTCGTGATGGAGCGCTTTACAGACCTTTATCTGTCTGTTGGAAGTCACTTCTCTGATGCTGACTGGCTTAAGCGTGTGAAATATGAACTCCAATGGTCCATTTGCTCTGCTTGTAGTCTTCACATCCTAAGAAAGGTCAAAAGTATCTTGTCTGGCTCTCTGTGATGTTATCTGCACACTGACCTCATTGGACCGCGGTTGATCAACACTGATCATGCTGTTTTGCTGGTTTGCAGGTGGAAAGGAGAAAACGTGTCCACCACGGAGGTGTCTGAGGTGCTGGGGTGTCTGGACTTCCTGCTGGACGTCAGTGTGTACGGGGTCACTGTCCCAGGTGCCTTGAGTCTCCGACTGTGTCTAAAACTGCTGGAGTAAAGATTTACACTGCTGCTCTGTAGTATATGCTTGGCTGTCCATTTTTTTAAATCATTTTTTAAATGATTATTAAATGAACAGCTTAACAGATTTCATAAGTTTCCAGCTGTGCTGGAGATGAGAAGTGGAGCACTGGACGCGGTGTGACTGAACTAATGTTTTTGGCAGGATACGAGGGTCGAGCAGGGATGGCTGCTGTAGTGTTGAAGGACGGTCATGGATTGGATGGAGAAAGGCTCTACAGTCATCTTCTCCACACTCTTCCACCGTACGCATGGCCATGTTTTCTGAGAGTGCAGGTACTTCAGCTTTATATCTCCTCATCTCTGGTTCAGACAGAAGTTGATCTGTCAGACCAGACACACAAGTTTCTCAGAAAGTCTTCTGTGATCAGAAAATGTTTCGGACCCTGTTTCCACCTCTTTTTTTAGCATTGAGCACTTGATCTGATCTGATCACCTGAGTGTATCTTACACCTGGACTGAGCACTGCCGCTATTAATCACTCTACATTACTTCAACTTAAAGTTTCTGGTGAAAAATTACCATACCCATGATTCTGCAAAAACAGTCCACCATTCAGAGAATAGAAAGTTCCATGACATGGTCCCAGTGACATAATCATCGTCAATCAATCGTCCATTTTTTATATTTTTTTATAAATCTAAGTATGTAGTGTTGTGATTTACCTTGCAGCTGGTTGGTTTGGTTCATTGTTTATCGCTCTTTAACAAAGACCTCCTATGGGAAAAATTAATGGGAACAATAGTTGAGGAAGCAAGTCCGCAGGAAAAGTGGGCAGGCACTGTTGCACACTACAACAACAACAACAACAACACAGATCACCTTTGACCCCAGTTCTAATAATGTCTTCATCATCATGGGCTCAATCTAAAGCAAAGGTGACCGAAGAAAATGTTGAGATGTCATCAATTCTGATATATAACACTGTTCACATTACCGACTGATCCTTGTCTGTGTTTAAAAACAGAAGACAGCAGCTCTGAAAGTACAGATCATGCTTCTGTGCTTTCTGATGAAACATGAGTGTGAGCAAGAGAGTGAGAGTGAGAGATTGTGTGTGAGTGAGCCTGAGCGTGTGTGAGAGTGAGTGTGAGCGCGAGCGTGTGTGTGTGTGAGAGTGTGTGTGAGAGTGAGAGATTGTGTGTGAGTGAGCCTGAGCGTGTGTGAGAGTGAGTGTGAGCGCGAGCGTGTGTGTGTGAGAGTGTGTGTGAGAGTGAGAGATTGTGTGTGAGTGAGCCTGAGCGTGTGTAAGAGAGCGCATGTGAGAGTGAGAGAGTGAGCGGGAGCGTGTGTGTGTGTGTGAGAGTGTGTGTGAGTGAGAGATTGTGTGTAAGTGAGCCTGAGCGTGTGTAAGAGAGCGCATGTGAGAGTGAGAGAGTGAACGCGAGCGTGTGTGAGAGTGAGAGATTGTGTGTAAGTGAGCCTGAGCGTGTGTAAGAGTGCGTGTGTGAGTGAGAGCACGAGCGCGTGTGTGTGTGAGCGTGTGTGAGAGTTTGTGTGTGAGTGAGCCTGAGCGTGTGTGAGAGTGAGTGTGAGCGCGAGCGTGTGTGTGTGTGAGAGTGTGTGTGAGAGTGAGAGATTGTGTGTGAGGGAGCCTGAGCGTGTGTAAGAGAGCGCATGTGAGAGTGAGAGAGTGAGCGGGAGCGTGTGTGTGTGTGAGAGTGTGTGTGAGTGAGAGATTGTGTGTAAGTGAGCCTGAGCGTGTGTAAGAGAGCGCATGTGAGAGTGAGAGAGTGAACGCGAGCGTGTGTGTGTGTGTGTAAGAGTGAGAGATTGTGTGTAAGTGAGCCTGAGCGTGTGTAAGAGTGCGTGTGTGAGTGAGAGCACGAGCGTGTGTGTGTGTGAGCGTGTGTGAGAGTTTGTGTGTGAGTGAGCCTGAGCGTGTGTGAGAGCACGTGTGAGTGAAGAGTGTGTGTGTGAGAGCGTGTGTGAGAGTGAGAGATTGTGTGTGAGTGAGCCTGAGCGTGTGTAAGAGTGTGAGTGCGAGCGTGTGTGTGTGTGTGTGAGAGTGAGAGATTGTGTGTGAGTGAGCCTGAGCGTGTGTAAGAAAGCGTGTGTGAGAGTGTGAGAGTGTGAGTGCGAGCATGTGTGTGTGTGAGAGCGTGTGTGAGAGTGAGAGATTGTGTGTAAGTGAGCCTGAGCTTGTGTGAGAGTGAGAGAGTGTGAGCGCAAGTGTGTGTGTGTGTGTGTGAGAGAGTGAGAGATTGTGTGTGAGTGAGCCTGAGCGTGTGTAAGAGAGCGCGTGTGAGTGAGAGAGTGTGAGCGTGAGTGTGTGTGTGTGTGTGTGAGAGAGCGTGTGTGAGAGTGAGAGATTTGTGTGAGAGTGAGCCTGAGCGTGTGTAAGAGAGCAGGTGTGAGTGAGAGAGTGTGAGCGCAAGTGTGTGTGTGTGTGTGAGAGAGTGAGAGATTGTGTGTGAGTGAGCCTGAGCGTGTGTAAGAGAGCACGTGTGAGAGTGAGAGAGTGAGCAGGAGCGTGTGTGTGTGAGAGCGTGTGTGAGAGAGAGAGATTGTGTGTGAGTGAGCCTGAGCGTGTAAGAGAGCACGTGTGAGAGTGAGAGAGTGAGCATGAGCGTGTGTGTGTGAGAGTGTGTGTGAGAATGAGAGATTTGTGTGTGAGTGAGCCTGAGCATGTGTAAGAGAGTGCGTGTGAGAGTGAGTGTGTGAGCGCAAGTGTGTGTGTGTGTGTGAGAGTGAGAGATTGTGTGTGAGTGAGCCTGAGCGTGTGTAAGAGAGTGCATGTGAGTGAGAGAGTGTGAGCGCGTGTGTGTGTGTGAGAGCGTGCATGAGAGTGAGAGATTATGTGAGAGTGAGCCTGAGCGTGTGTAAGAGAGCAAGTGTGAGTGAGAGAGTGTGAGCGTGAGTGTGTGTGAGAGCATGTGAGTGAGATTTGTGTGAGAGTGAGCCTGAGCGTGTGTAAGAGAGCAGGTGTGAGTGAGAGAGTGTGAGCGTGAGTGTGTGTGAGAGCGTGTGTGTGAGAGTGAGAGATTGTGTGTGAGTGAGCCTGAGCGTGTGTAAGAGAGCGCGTGTGAGTGAGAGAGTGTGAGCACGTGTGTGTGTGAGAGCGTGCATGAGAGTGAGAAATTGTGTGAGAGTGAGCCTGAGCGTGTGTAAGAAAGCAAGTGTGAATGAGAGAGTGTGAGCGCAAGTGTGTGTTTGTGTGTGAGAGCGTGTGTGAGAGTGAGATTTGTGTGAGAGTGAGCCTGAGCGTGTGTAAGAGAGCAGGTGTGAGTGAGAGAGTGTGAGCGCAAGTGTTTGTTTGTGTGTGAGAGCGTGTGTGAGAGTGAGAGATTGTGTGAGTGAGCCTGAGCGTGTGTAAGAGAGCGAGTGAGAGAGTGAGAGGGAGCGTGTGTGTGTGAGAGCGTGTGTGAGAGTGAGAGATTGTGTGTGAGTGAGCCTGAGCGTGTGTAAGAGAGCAAGTGTGAGTGAGAGAGTGAGCGGGAGTGTGTGTGTGTGAGAGCGTGTGTGAGAGTGAGAGATTTGTGTGTGAGTGAGCCTGAGCATGTGTAAGAGAGCGCGTGTGAGAGTGAGAGTGTGTGAGCGTGAGCGTGTTTGTGTGAGAGCATGTGAGAGATTGTATGTGAGTGAGCCTAAGCGTGTGTAAGAGAGAGTGTGAGCGCGAGTTATTGTGAGAGAGTGTGAGCGCGAGCGTGTGTGTGTGAGAGCAGGTGTGAGTGAGTGTGAGTGCGAGCATGTGTGAGAGTGAGAGATTGTGTGTGAGTGAGCCTGAGCGTGTGTAAGAGAGCGTGTGTGAGAGTGAGCGTGAGTGTGTGAGTGAGAGATTGTGTGTGAGTGAGCCTGAGCGTGTGTAAGAGAGCGTATGTGAGAGTGAGAGAGTGTGAGCGCGTGTGTGTGTGTGAGTGAGCCTGAGCGTGTTTAAGTGCGTGTGTGAGCGTGAGCGTGTGTGAGTGTGAGAGCGTGTGTGAGTGAGCCTGAGCGTGTGTAAGAGCATGTGTGAGTGAAGAGTGTGAGTGTGTGTGAGAGCGTGTGTGAGAGTGAGAGATTGTGTGTGAGTGAGCCTGAGCGTGTGTAAGAGAGCGTGTGTGAGAGTGAGCGTGAGTGTGTGAGTGAGAGATTGTGTGTGAGTGAGCCTGAGCGTGTGTAAGAGAGCGTATGTGAGAGTGAGAGAGTGTGAGCGCGTGTGTGTGTGTGAGTGAGCCTGAGCGTGTTTAAGTGCGTGTGTGAGCGTGAGCGTGTGTGAGTGTGAGAGCGTGTGTGAGTGAGCCTGAGCGTGTGTAAGAGCATGTGTGAGTGAAGAGTGTGAGTGTGTGTGAGAGCGTGTGTGAGAGTGAGAGAGTGTGAGCGCGAGCGTATGTGTGTGTGAGAGCGTGTGTGAGAGTTTGTGTGAGTGAGCCTGAGCATGTGTGAGAGCACATGTGAGTGAAGAGAGTGTGTGTGTGAGAGCGTGTGTGAGAGTGAGATTGTGTGTGAGTGAGCCTGAGCGTGTATAAGAGAGTGTGTGTGTGAGAGTGAGAGAGTGTGAGCGTGAGCGTGTGTGTGTGAGAGCGTGTGTGAGTGAGCCTGAGCGTGTGTGAGAGCATGTGTGAGTTAAGAGAGTGTGTGTGTGAGAGCGTGTGTGAGAGTGAGATTGTGTGTGAGCCTGAGCGTGTATAAGAGAGTGTGTGTGAGAGTGAGAGAGTGTGAGCGCCAGCGTGTGTGTGTGTGTGTGTGTGTGTGTGTGTGAGAGCGTGTGTGAGAGTGAGAGTTTGTGTGTGAGTAAGCCTGAGCGTGTGTGAGAGCACGTGTAAGTGAAGAGTGTGTGTGAGAGCGTGTGTGTGAGTGAGATTGTGTGTGAGTGAGCCTGAGCGTGTATAAGAGAGTGTGTTAGAGTGAGAGAGTGTGAGCGCGAGCGTGTGTGTGTGTGAGAGCGTGTGTGAGATTGAGAGATTGTGTGTGAGTGAGCCTGAGCGTGTGTAAGAGAGCAGGTGTGAGTGAGAGAGTGTGAGCGCGAGCGTGTGTGAGAGCGTGTGTGAGAGTGAGAGATTGTGTGTGAGTGAGCCTGAGCGTGTGTAAGAGAGCTTGTGTGAGTGAGAGTGTGAGCGTGAGTGTGTGTGTGTGAGAGCGTGTGTGTGAGTGAGAGAGTGTGAGCGCGAGCGTGTTTAAGAGAGCAGGTGTGAGTGAGAGAGTGTGTGCGTGAGTGAGAGTGTGTGTGTCTGTGTATTTGTGTGTGTGTGTGTGTGTGTGTGTCTATGTGTGTGCTCTTGCACATTCTTGCTGCCTGCAGTGGCACAGCCTATTGTCTTCTTGTGCTTTCCTGCTTTTGTCCTCCGCAGACTTCCTTAGACGTGACGGATACGTTCAAGCAGCAGAAGGGCAGACTTGTGCAGCAGGGCTTCAGTCCGGATACAGTCCAGCAGCCGCTCTTCTTCCTGGACGCTTCGAGGAAAACCTACATGCCCCTCACTGCACAGCTGTATGACCACATCGTTTCAGGCAAGATCAGACTTTAGATGCATTGTGGGAAATGCAGTGGAAAATGTCCACATCACCAGACAGCTACAGTGATCCTTGTATTTGTGTACTTCACAAATGTATGTGGCATTTCAGCGCTGGTGTGTTTTTAGTGTTTTAGTCTCTATGGGCCACTGAGCCCACAAATAAACTGGAATGACTTTGTTAGGATTTCTTAACATTGATACAGAGAAGAACTATTGCAATCAATGCACTCTTAACCACTTCACTCAGTGTGTAACTTTTCCCTTCTCTTTTTATTAACTGTTAATTAAGTTTTTATATTTATTTTTGAGAGTAGAGAAGTGTCTTTAATAATGTTACATAGGTTAAATAATCAAATAAAAACTATTTTCTTCATCTAAAAGACTAATTAATATCCCAGCTGCAGTATATGTTTGATTTCAGAAATGGTTTATAACTGCAGTCATGAACGTCAAAGAGCAATTAATTCATTAATATGCAACAGACTGGACAGTATATGATTTTTTTTTTAATCATGTTCATCTTTCAGTTGTGTTGAGTTTGTTGTTACTGTTGTGTGTTTGACTGTAGTACTGGTCACTGGAGATCCTTGATAATGACGAAGTGTGACTCTTCTTCTTTTGTTAGAATCTCAGTTGCACTGTAATAAAGTTCAGTTCTGTTAGATTGCACTTGATCCAACAGCATTAATAACAAACCTGTAAAGGAAGTAGTTTACCACAAGGGGGCAGTGCTAACCTTACACATTTTGTGTATAAAAGTCAACAGAAATGTAATTTGTAATAAAGAACATACATTATATGCTGAGGTGTGTGTATGTCTCCTTGGTTAAGAACTGTCTCACAGCATACAGTTTTAAGGAAACATTATTCAATAAGGAGGTGCATGTAAAAATCCTCTAGAAGTGAACCTGATTATATATAGATATATATATATATATATATATATATAATGTATATGTAAGGTGAGTTCAACGAGATCACTTTGAGATTAAAAGGTACGAGTAACAAGTACCTTTAAAAATTCAAGGTTTTTTCAAGGGCGACTAACTGTTATTCAGTGCTGCATAAAAATAGTATATGATGCTTTTAAAAGCAACAGGCGAACAAATGATGAACATTGAGTTAATAGCAGCTTGTTTAGTGACCGGATGTGAGCTGAGCGAAAGCGGAAGAGACGCTAGAGGCAGCAGGAGCGAGAACTGAAACACGGAATGGAGTTTAGTTTATGTGACATGAAAAAACAATGTATAAGCAAAAACAATGTTTGATTTTTTTTAATCCAAATCAAATAGTCAACTATGTTATGAAAGATATAACAGAATGATCTGATATACTACTGTACTTTATGGAATATGTGCTTAAATATCCATAAATTGGTTTTCAGTTCTATACAATGTATCTATACATTGCAGCTAATTTGCATATTAATGTGTTTTTGGGGCAGACCATAATGGAAAAAAAATAATGGGAATAATAACTTGGCAAAAAAATTTTTTTAATAAGAATATCTCATGTCTAATAGGAATATTGATCTATAATTTAAAAAAAGTCATATTCTTATTTGGAACCCCATAACATTGTCCTTAGATGTGTATTCATGACAAACAATTAAAAATATACATTTTTAAATGTTAATTCCAAAACATGATAATATTTCCCTAAGAGTGCTAAAGTTGATCATTCTGTCGAAAGCAGTCATACTTAAAGATCAAGTATAGGGTATGAGATAGTTTATGATCAAACCTCCAGACATCTGATTGTGCTCTGTACAGGACAGACTGTGTCTCGGAGGAATGACTGTAAAGCTGGACTGGTTGAGCCACAGCAGTTTCATTCCTCTCACGAACAATCACACTTCATACATTAAGTACAGCAGCTACTGCTCGTTGATAGATAGACTGGAGCGAGTGTCACAAAATGACTCTTGCATTTATAAATGACAGTAACAGAAGTTTAGGATCCTCTTCATCCTCTCCTCAACAAGCTGTTCTCCTCCTGTCTTTCAG
This sequence comes from Carassius gibelio, assembly GCF_023724105.1. NCBI lineage: Eukaryota > Metazoa > Chordata > Actinopteri > Cypriniformes > Cyprinidae > Carassius > Carassius gibelio. The sequence continues at coordinate 21,995,760 of NC_068380.1, read as the reverse complement.
TTCAGGGCTTTATTTGCATTTCAGGGCAAAAACAGGATCTGCTCTGATTCATTCATCTCCTAAACTAACCTGACTGTGAAGGTTCCCTGGGTTAAATCAAAGGAGGATCTAGTTCAGAAGGATGGGTCTCAGAGATGGGAAAAACAAGTCTTATGACACACATCCAAACTAATGCTGCTTTTATTAGAATATAAGGCTGTGATATGTGGGCTTTTCTGAGTGAAACATATGCCGTTGTTACTGAAGCATAGAGAGTGTGACAGATATATGAACAGTTTTACACTGAACTTATATTTAAGCTTGTATAATTATCGGTGTGCAGATTAACACTTATTTCTTTGTCTCATAGGCTTCTTTTACATTTATTTTTTGCATTTATTAATTGTGTTTGTGCAGACCAATGTGTGTGGATCTCGTCTGCAGCCGGGCTGGAAGATTCTGCCTGGAGGCGATGTTGTGCGTAAGTCTCTAGGTCCATATGAATGTGCTTTTGAATTCCATTGGCTTAAATGTATTCCAATAAAGAAATCCTAGAAAACATGTGTAGTGAATTAAAGCTTTGTTCTATGCCTTGTAGAAAATACATAGAACAAAAATGTTTCCAGTTTGTCGTCTATTTTATTTTAATTTTACTCTATTCTTTTTTTATCACTTGCTTTGGTTAGGTTAGGAAACTTTATTAATTCTGACTAATTGGGGTCAGCTTTTTTAACCTTTATTTTTACAGTCAAAGTCATTAAGAACAGGTTATTATTTACAATGGCTGCCCTTTAACTGCTGGCGTCCCTCACTCAACACAGGGGAGTTTCCTGGAGACAGATCAAAAATTTCAGCCCCACTTCTTTATCACTAATGCTTTATGACATGGGGCTCCATCTTGCTGGAAAATGCACGGATCATCACCAAATTGCTCATGGATTGATGGAAGTAGTTGCACCTGCAGGATGTTTTAAAACCATTCTTTATCCGTGGCAATGTTTTTGGGCAGAATTATGTGAGAGCCATTTCTTTGGTTGAAAAGCATCCCCACACATGGATGGTCTCAGGATGCTTCACTGTTGGCACCACACAGGACTTGTGGTAGCGTTCACCTTTTCTTTTCCGAACAATTGATTTTGCATAAGTACCAAATAGTCAGAAGGGAGTTTCATCAGAGAGAATAACTTTGCACCAGTCTTCTGCTGTCCAATCCTTGTACTTCCTGCAGAATTTCAGTCTGTCCTTGATGTTTTTCTGGGAGAGAAGTGGCTTCTTTGCTGCCTTTCTTGACTGCAGGCCGTTGTCCAAAAGTCTTGTCCTCACTGTGTGTGCAGATGCTCTCTCACAAACCTGCTGCCATTCCTTAGTAAGCTCTTCACTGATGGAGACACAATGCTGTAGCTGACTCCTCAGGTGGAGATGGTCCTGTTCTTGTTCTGTAGCTGACTCCTCAGGAGGAGACGGTCCTGTTCTGAAGCTGACTCCTCAGGAGGAGAGGGTCCTGTTCTTGTTCTGTAGCTGACTCCTCAGGAGGAGACAGTTTTGATCTGTAGCTGACTCCTCAGGAGGAGAGGGTCCTGTTCTGTAGCTGACTCCTCAGGAGGAGACGGTCCTGTTCTGTAGCTGACTCCTCAGGAGAAGACGGTCCTGTTCTGTAGCTGACTCCTCAGGAGGAGACGGTCCTGTTCTGTAACTGACTCCTCAGGAGGAGACGGTCCTGTTCTGTAGCTGACTCCTCAGGAGGAGACGGTCCTGTTCTGTAGCTGACTCCTCAGGAGGAGACAGTTTTGATCTGTAGCTGACTCCTCAGGAGGAGACGGTCCTGTTCTGTAGCTGACTCCTCAGGAGGAGACGGTCCTGTTCTGTAGCTGACTCCTCAGGAGGAGAGGGTCCTGTTCTGTAGCTGACTCCTCAGGAGGAGAGGGTCCTGTTCTGTAGCTGACTCCTCAGGAGGAGACAGTTTTGATCTGTAGCTGACTCCTCAGGAGGAGAGGGTCCTGTTCTGTAGCTGACTCCTCAGGAGGAGACAGTTTTGATCTGTAGCTGACTCCTCAGGAGGAGAGGGTCCTGTTCTGTAGCTGACTCCTCAGGAGGAGACGGTCCTGTTCTGTAGCTGACTCCTCAGGAGGAGACGGTCCTGTTCTGTAGCTGACTCCTCAGGAGGAGACAGTTTTGATCTGTAGCTGACTCCTCAGGAGGAGACGGTCCTGTTCTGTAGCTGACTCCTCAGGAGGAGACGGTCCTGTTCTGTAGCTGACTCCTCAGGAGGAGACGGTCCTGTTCTGTAGCTGACTCCTCAGGAGGAGACGGTCCTGTTCTGTAGCTGACTCCTCAGGAGGAGACGGTCCTGTTCTGTAGCTGACTCCTCAGGAGGAGACAGTTTTGATCTGTAGCTGACTCCTCAGGAGGAGACGGTCCTGTTCTGTAGCTGACTCCTCAGGAGGAGACGGTCCTGTTCTGTAGCTGACTCCTCAGGAGGAGACGGTCCTGTTCTGTAGCTGACTCCTCAGGAGGAGACGGTCCTGTTCTGTAGCTGACTCCTCAGGAGGAGACAGTTTTGATCTGTAGCTGACTCCTCAGGAGGAGACGGTCCTGTTCTGTAGCTGACTCCTCAGGAGGAGACGGTCCTGTTCTGTAACTGACTCCTCAGGAGAAGACGGTCCTGTTCTGTAGCTGACTCCTCAGGAGGAGACAGTTTTGATCTGTAGCTGACTCCTCAGGAGGAGAGGGTCCTGTTCTGTAGCTGACTCCTCAGGAGGAGACGGTCCTGTTCTGTAGCTGACTCCTCAGGAGGAGACGGTCCTGTTCTGTAACTGACTCCTCAGGAGGAGACGGTCCTGTTCTGTAGCTGACTCCTCAGGAGGAGACGGTCCTGCGGTGCTGTTCTGTAGCTGACTCCTCAGGAGGAGACGGTGCTGTTCTGTAGCTGACTCCTCAGGAGGAGACGGTCCTGTTCTGTAGCTGACTCCTCAGGAGGAGACGGTCCTGCGGTGCTGTTCTGTAGCTGACTCCTCAGGAGGAGACGGTCCTGTTCTGTAGCTGACTCCTCAGGAGGAGACGGTCCTGTTCTGTAGCTGACTCCTCAGGAGAAGACGGTCCTGTTCTGTAGCTGACTCCTCAGGAGGAGACGGTCCTGTTCTGTAACTGACTCCTCAGGAGGAGACGGTCCTGTTCTGTAGCTGACTCCTCAGGAGGAGACAGTTTTGATCTGTAGCTGACTCCTCAGGAGGAGACGGTCCTGTTCTGTAGCTGACTCCTCAGGAGGAGACGGTCCTGTTCTGTAGCTGACTCCTCAGGAGGAGACAGTTTTGATCTGTAGCTGACTCCTCAGGAGGAGAGGGTCCTGTTCTGTAGCTGACTCCTCAGGAGGAGAGGGTCCTGTTCTGTAGCTGACTCCTCAGGAGGAGACGGTCCTGTTCTGTAGCTGACTCCTCAGGAGGAGAGGGTCCTGTTCTGTAGCTGACTCCTCAGGAGGAGACGGTCCTGTTCTGTAGCTGACTCCTCAGGAGAAGACGGTCCTGTTCTGTAGCTGACTCCTCAGGAGGAGACAGTTTTGATCTGTAGCTGACTCCTCAGGAGGAGAGGGTCCTGTTCTGTAGCTGACTCCTCAGGAGGAGACGGTCCTGTTCTGTAGCTGACTCCTCAGGAGGAGACGGTCCTGTTCTGTAGCTGACTCCTCAGGAGGAGACAGTTTTGATCTGTAGCTGACTCCTCAGGAGGAGACGGTCCTGTTCTGTAGCTGACTCCTCAGGAGGAGACAGTTTTGATCTGTAGCTGACTCCTCAGGAGGAGACGGTCCTGTTCTGTAGCTGACTCCTCAGGAGGAGACAGTTTTGATCTGTAGCTGACTCCTCAGGAGGAGAGGGTCCTGTTCTGTAGCTGACTCCTCAGGAGGAGACGGTCCTGTTCTGTAGCTGACTCCTCAGGAGGAGACGGTCCTGTTCTGTAACTGACTCCTCAGGAGGAGACAGTCCTGTTCTGTAGCTGACTCCTCAGGAGGAGACGGTCCTGCGGTGCTGTTCTGTAGCTGACTCCTCAGGAGGAGACGGTGCTGTTCTGTAGCTGACTCCTCAGGAGGAGACGGTTTTGATCTGTAGCTGACTCCTCAGGAGGAGAGGGTCCTGTTCTGTAGCTGACTCCTCAGTAGGAGACGGTGCTGTTCTGTAGCTGACTCCTCAGGAGGAGACGGTGCTGTTCTGTAGCTGACTCCTCAGGAGGAGACAGTTTTGATCTGTAGCTGACTCCTCAGGAGGAGAGGGTCCTGTTCTGTAGCTGACTCCTCAGGAGGAGACGGTGCTGTTCTGTAGCTGACTCCTCAGGAGGAGACGGTCCTGTTCTGTAACTGACTCCTCAGGAGGAGACGGTCCTGTTCTGTAGCTGACTCCTCAGGAGGAGACGGTCCTGCGGTGCTGTTCTGTAGCTGACTCCTCAGGAGGAGACGGTGCTGTTCTGTAGCTGACTCCTCAGGAGGAGACGGTTAAAATTTCTTTGGTTGAAAAGCATCCCCACACATGGATGGTCTCAGGATGCTTCACTGTTGGCACCACACAGGACTTGTGGTAGCGCTCACCTTTTCTTTTCTGAACAATTGATTTTGCATAAGTACCAAATAGTCAGAAGGGAGTTTCATCAGAGAAAAGAACTTTGCACCAGTCTTCTGCTGTCCAATCCTTGTACTTCCTGCAGAATTTCAGTCTGTCCTTGATGTTTTTCTGGGAGAGAAGTGGCTTCTTGGCTGCCTTTCTTGACTGCAGGCCGTTGTCCAAAAGTCTTGTCCTCACTGTGTGTGCAGATGCTCTCTCACAAACCTGCTGCCATTCCTTAGTAAGCTCTTCACTGATGGAGACACAATGCTGTAGCTGACTCCTCAGGTGGAGATGGTCCTGTTCTTGTTCTGTAGCTGACTCCTCAGGAGGAGATGGTCCTATTCTCACTGTCACCCAGTTGCCCTGCTGCAGGGGCTCTGTTGCCGGAACCGAACAATGTACAGGAATCCCTGAGCTAGATGCATCCAAAGCCGTATCTAGAGCCCTGACATTCTTACTCTCCTCAATTAAAGTTTGGATGTGTTTCTCTAATTCTGAAATCTTCTCTGTCAGCCTAACTATTTCCCTGCATTCATCACATGTGAATCCCTCATCTGCGACAGAGATAGATAAACTGTACATGTGTCAAGAGGTGCAAATAAACAGCAGGAGAAGGCATTACTCACCGTGCTTGATTTAATATTCTTACCACAGTTGTTTGATGAACTTGTGAAAAACTGGAGCGAGAGAGAGGAGAGGAGAAAAGAAAACAGCGATAGGTTGAAAGCACTAATAAGGAGCTAATAAGTGCTAATGCAATGCAGGTGTACTGCACTCACAGATATAAAATACTGGTAATACTGGTTTAAAATATACAATAAAACCAGGTAAACTCAAAAACCAGGTCTGTTAAAAGAAAACATTTCAATTGCCCATACCATCAAAACAGTCCAAAGTTAGTATCCCCCAGTGTATATACAATCCACAGAAAGTGAGATCCAAAGTTCATAGATGGTGTCTTGAAAGGTGAGCTCTGATTGTGGTAACTCCTCGAACTAGTTTGGTGACTGTCCCCAATGTTTGTCATGCTGCTCTTATTCAGTTATACTTCCTACTTCCAACCATACAGCTATTAAATACACACATTAAATGATTGTAATAAAGAAAGTGATAAAACATGTCTTTTGTGTGACAGCGTCACAATGTCATTTAAAGACACAGGACCAGGCTCTGTTAAAAACATTCTGCTTCCACTCAAAATAAGCATTTTCAGAATTATATAATAATTGTTCTGTGGGGTATTTTGAGCTGAAACTGAAACTTCACAGACACATTCTGGGGACACCAGAGACTGAATTAAGGTCTGTGGTGAAGACAAACTGAAGATATTGAAAGTGACTAGACATACTGTACAGCAAAGTATGGTGACCCATACTTGGAATTGGTGCTCTGCTTTTAACCCATCCAAAGTGCACACACACAGAGCAGTGAACACACACACACACACACACTGTGAGCACACACCCGGAGCAGTGTTCATCATTTATGCTGCGGCGCCCGGGGAGCAGTTGGGGGTTCGATGCCTTGCTCAAGGACTCCTCAGTCGTGGTATTGAAGGTGGAGAGAGAACTGTAGATGCCCCCCCCCCCACCTGAGACTCGAACTCACAACCCTTCGATTGGGAGTCCAACTCTCTAAACATTTGGCCACAACTTCCCCCATAGTATCATGTTTTATTCTACTACATTTAAATACATTGATAATAAAGCCATGGGATTTATTTTTAATTGTCTTGTATTTTAACTCAAACTCTCTGGAAATGTTTTTAAATAGACTGGTAATAAATTTCATGTGACATCACATGGTGTGGTTTGTTTTAGCTTCATACATCTGCTGATTGTATTCAGGAATCAAAATTCACAAAAGTTGTGTATTTTTGTGAGAATTATCATTAAAGAATCATAAGCTTTTGATGGCCACAGAACTTTATTTTATTTTTAATTTTTTCAGTTGAGTTATTGTGAAGGGAACCAGACTAATGCTAACTTCTGGGATGGCCTACAAAAACACGTCATCACTACAGCTCTATTTAGGGAATAGTAGCTAAAGTGCCTTAATATTCATTCAGAAATATTCTTTCATGAATCATGCTCTCATAATATTGACATTACTTAACAATGGCTTCCTCTGAGCCAGTAGGTTTGTCCAGTAATGATGAGTCTCACAGATGCTGGACGAGATCCCAGTGTTTCGGCCCACAGGCAGGGAATCATCTTGGATACATCTCACTTTAAATCACATATTTCCTTATAACCAATTATACATCACCTGAAAACAATTATATCATTAAGCAAATATAATCATATATAATAATCATTAAGACTGATGTCATCCATAATTGGTAAAAGATATCATTGACTTGATTGCAAATAAATGCACAGACACTATTTAAACTGAACAGAGATGACATCACTGAATTCAATGATGAACTGCCTTTAACTATCATTCTGCATTATTGAGACACTGTTTTCCAAATGAATGTTGTTCAGTTAATTTGACGCAGTGTTTTTTTTTTAAAGTGCTATATAAATAAAGGTGACTTGACTTGAATCAAACCCATGACTTTGCTATGAGTATCATTCCTGTATGTGATGCAGTGCCTTCTAAGAGCTGAAGATCACGGGCATCCAGTATGGTTTTGACCCTTGACCCTTACACACAGAGATTGTTTCAGATTCTCTGAATCTTTGGATGATATTATGCACTGTAGATGATGATAACTTCAAACTCTTTGCAATTTTTCTCTGAGAAACTCGTTTCTGGAGCATTGGGGGAATTGGTGATCCTCTGCCCATCTTGACTTCTGAGAGACACTGAGAGGCTCTTTTTATACCCAATCATGTTCCCAATTGAACTAATAAGCTGCAAACTGGTCCTCCAGCTGTTCCTTATACGTACATTTAACTTTTCCGGCCTCATATTGCTACCTGTCCCAACTTTTTTGGAATGTGTAGATCTCATTAAATCTAAAATGAGCCAATATTTGGCATGACATTTCAAAATGTCTCGCTTTCAACATTTGATATGTTATCTATATTCTATTGTGAATAAAATATAAGTTCATGAGATTTGTAAATTATTCCATTCCTTTTTTACACACAATTTGTTAGTTTTTTTTACTCACAACGTGCCAAGTTTTTTGGAATCGTGTTTATATATATATATATATGACGGTGTAATTTACTAGCAGCTCACTTTGACAGGGCCATCAGATGTTTCTAATGATCCTCAGCTGACTGTTTGACCAGAAGATGAATATGACGTGTGTGTTGAACATGTTCTCACAGATGACACAAGCTCAGTTCAGCGTAGAGAAGAGTATAATCACCATCACTTCCTGAACAGAAGATCATCTGACACCCACAGACACAGACTAGAGCAGCCAGAATTATCATCACTTTATTTTTATATATTGCAATAAAGATGTACAAAGCATTGATACCCTTTACCATTACAACGTTAGAAAAAAGCATACATGTGACAAATAACAGTACAGTATATTAAAACATTACTGTTCCAGCACAATCAGTCGGTCAGACCCTGCTCAAGAGCCTTCTTTATGAGAATCTGCAGACTAAACCCAAACTACTGAAGAAAAATCACATGAAACTACTGTAAGAGAACCACTTCTCAGACATGTTTCTCACCATATGAATGTACTGTTATTATTCCTCTCCTGTGATTAATCTTATTAGGTTAAAGATATAAAGATAAATAAGTTAGTGAGGAAGTCTAGTGTGAACGAGAGCTGGAGCTCGCTGACCTCGAGGTGTCAACTCATTTTCACATGTAGAAATAAGCTACCGAGAAATGAAACGGACTTAGGCAACACATTCTGCAGGATGAGAAACACCATGACACGAGAGATGAGAAGACGGCTTGATCTACAGAAACAGCAGAGGAAGGTCTCCTCCAACACATCATACGCTTGACACACTCTCCCTTTTCTCTCTCGACAGATGACAGACAGGTGTTTGACTCGACTTGTTCATCAGTGTCAGGTGCTGAACACACACAGAGCAGGTGAGAGTCACTTCAAATCAAACACCTGCCGCACACACACTTAATGAGAACTAGACATATGAATATATTGATCCTAACTTTGTCACATGGAGTATTTCTCAGGTACACAGAGCAGAACTAGTGTCAGACGTGCTCTCGCTTAAACTAAGGCATGATGGGCCATACGACAAACATCTGCTCAAACATCCCAGCATTCAATCACGAGAATCAACCGGACAAACCAATCACATTCAAGAACAGAACAGAGCGAATCTGAAGAAAACTACGTTACAGACGATCAGACACACGGACGCACGGCTCCTGCAGAGAGGAACACATCCGTCTCATTCATCACCCAGCACATTCTTCCAGCTTCAGGTGACACATGAACACATCTCGGGATCTCCTTAACACAGACACACACGGAGCGATGACAGCAGGAGGGAAGGAAGGAAGTCTGAAGTCATCTGTTAAGGCAAAGGTGCGCTCTGCAGCAGGATCTGTGATTGGAGCGCTTCGGCAGTCTTCATCTCTCCAAAACCATTCAGCTGCACACTAGGGAAACTAATATAGTTCTGGTACAGCAGACTACTTGAAGAAAGATTGTAATCACCCTGTAGTTCAGCTCGATCATTGTAACAAGAACATGGAGGAACTCCACAGCTCATCCCATTCTTAAAGGAAGACATAAAACTGAAGAAAAAATACAAGAAACTGCTTTACAAGAAAGAGAAAACATGACGCAGTGGAAACCTCAGTTAAAACTTGATCAAATCAAGGAAGATTTACATTTAAAACCCAATAAAAACACGTTATAAATCACCAGTCAGGGAAAAGTGTAAGAATTGAATCTGATTGTACAGAAAGGCACATCCACAAGGCCATCAAAAGTGTTTTTCTTCAAAGTGAGAAAACAAGAAATGAGGTGATTATTGCTTCATCGAGAGCAAATAAAAAAAATCCACAACTCAAAAAGTTGTGACAGTCATAATAAGGATAACAGTGATAATCAGTGTAAGAAGCTGTGCTCGGACAATATAAACCCAGATCGTTCCTGTCGAAGGAGTCTGTTTGTTTCAGCTCTGTGGAGAAATGTCTATCATCATCATCATCATCATCATGAGTCTGAGAGCTCTAGGAGTAGAAGGTGAGGACGCTCTGATGGTTCCCACGCACCAAGAGGATGGGCGGCAGGTCTTTGGATAGTGTGTCCAGCCAGGCCATGTAAAGAGCGCTGGAGACGGCTCCTTTCCTGGCCAGCGGCATGCTCCTGTGACACACACACACACACACACACACACACACACACAGTATCAGAGCTGGCTGAAACAGGACCACTGCAGCTAATGAGCATTCCCTCTGCTGCTCTTAGTTTGAGGAGGTGTTTGTTCCTCCAGTCAGCAGGTGGCAGCAGGTCACTGAAACACTGCCGGTGTTCCTAACTTACATGACGATGAGGTTGGCTGTGCTCGAGTGCTCCTTCAACAGCTCGTTCAGTCGGATCTGACGGTTACTCTGAGGAAACAAACAAATCAATTAGCAGGAAGACTGAGGTTGCTGTATCTGATAGCAGCTGAGAAAAACAGGAAACAGTGCATCTACATACCATCATTTTACACCACTGAGGCAAGTATTTTAGTTGCACTTGTTCTTGGACAAAACAGTCTAAAAGAGTCACTGTTTCAGCTGATAGATCAGGAGTCAACACTACGTCAGTAAGAGCGGCGCTGCTCTAGTTCTGGAGGATCATACGCTCGGTCACTGCTCTTCCTGAGAGCTAGACACTATAGATCAGGACACATGCTAACTCACCTGCTTCTGTACCCATCCTAAACTTTTGAGATTTTGAAGAGTTCATCTTCTATCATTTGCAGCATCCATCACTTGTGGGGTGCCACAGGGCTTAGTGTTGGGACCTTTCTGTCCTCTCTTTTGACAAAAAGCCAACATTATGCTCTTTCCTAAAACATTACTCAAATGAAAAAGTGAGGTCTTTGAATCCTTTATAAATGGGCTTTTGTCTTTTAAATTCAGTACCATTTAAATTATTAAGTAAAATTAAAAGGTCTTACAAAATAGCTAAACGTTTCTAAATAAAATATTAAATAATTATCACATAGCATTTTGGATTTCAGTTTTCAGTCAAGTGCATCCAGAATTTTCCTGGTGCATGTCTAGTAGTTAGTTAATCGTTCCTATCCTTCTCTTAATAAAACCCCTTTCATTACACCGGTTTCTTTCTGGTGTTGATAATACAGCAAGAGTTAATGAGATCTCTAACTTCCTGTGATTTCTGTGATTCTTGTTCATTCATGTAATGTGTTTGTCACTGATGTGTGCTAGTTCAGAGCAGGGAATGCTGCGGTGCTGTGAGCTGTATCTTTGTGATCCCTCATCTGTGAACGTGTCAGGACGTGTGTGCTGAGACCTTGGCTTTGTAGAGCTCCAGCTCGTTGTCTGTGATTCTCCAGGGCTCTTCACTCTTCAGCCTCTCCGCAGCTTCCTGCTCCATGTCATCTTCTCTCAGCTTATACGGCTCGATCATCTGAGCAAACTCTGTCAAACTGCATGACAAACACAAGAGGTCAGCGCGTGTGCGACCCAGATCACAGAGCCAGTAATGTGTGTATCAGCTCCTCAGACGTCAAACACAAGATCCCCAGTTCTGAAATCAGTCTGTGTCAGGTTACCAGTGGTGCGTCTCATCCAGCCAAGCTTTAAACTGAACTCTTGAGTGTATTCAGATCTGAATTAGCACTGATTGCTAAATGCTAAACAATTAACAAAAAGACCCCAAATGCAAAACTAGCCCTCAAATATCTAACACATGCCACAAAAATCCCAAACAATTAACAGTGAAGCAATGTTGAGGAAAGAGCTGGTGTGGTGAGATGAGTAACGTTCATACCCCTCTGACTTGGGCTTCGTGTTGACGTCCCCCAGGACCGTGATGTCAGAGAAATCGATCCTGAACTTGCTGAGCAGTGTGGCCATGCTAAGGACACAACAAAGTCTCATTACATATTTAACAGACAATAATAAATAATGCATGCAATATTGCACTATTAGTTTCCCATCGCAGCAGCTGGGACGGCTCCTCGAACGCTCCTGAGATCCAGCAGCTGGTGTGTGATCAGGACAATGAACCCCACAGACCTGTTCAGCTGCGTCTCATGCTCTCTGTGAAGACCTCGCTGCTGGAACACCTCTAACTACAGATAACAGAGACCCTGACAGCAGCGGAGGAGGAGGAGGAAGAGGAGGACACTGGGAGACATCTGTCTCTCTCTCTCTCACACACACACACACACACACACGCACACACACACACACACACACGCACACACAGAGACCCTGACAGCAACGGAGGAGGAGGAAGAGGAGGACACTGGGAGACATCTGTCTCTCTCTCTCACACACACACACACGCACACACACACACACACACACAGAGACACAGAGACCCTGACAGCAGCGGAGGAGGAGGAGGACACTGGGAAACATCTGTCTCTCTCTCACACACACACACACACACACGCACACACAGAGACACAGACACACACACACACACACACACACGCACGCACACAGACACACACACACGCACACACACGCGCACGCACACACACACGCACAGAGACACACACACACGCACACAGAGACACAGAGACAGACACACACACACACACTACCTCCACGGCATTCAGAGAAACAGAGAGAGAGCACTTCACACAACCCTCTACACTGTAGTAAATCACACACTATGTGACTAAATGATGTCTAATATTAATCACTTCTCAGATTTGACTCACCAGTGTGTGAGTTGGAGAATAAGTGTAGGTTTAGCTCAGATATATGTTGAGTTTCTCTCTCCATCAGTGATCAGTGATGTGTATTTGGAGCACCTTAAACTCTAGTGTGCAGACACATGAGTCTCGCACGTGCGAAGTGGGCGGAGCTAATGTACAAACAGCAATCTCATTGGCTGGTGCTCACTTGTTATCGTCCACGTTTTGATTTCAGCAAATCAGTTCATGTGAACGCACTCCACCTGATTAATATTCATGAATCCAGCAGCTCGTTCATCATTTTTTACTGTTCTGTTTTGATTATTATTGTTATCATCATCATCCTTTCACTATTATTGTTTTTTCTCCTTTTTTTTTTTATTGAGTTAAAATGTCTAAGCATTCATATATGGTTACCAAGTCAATTCTAATTAAAGCTCTATCATTAAATAGTGCTTGATTATCCAGAGATCATATGATAATGCTTGACTGACTGATGTTAGGAGTGTACTTTCAGGTGTTTAAAAAGCAGTGGCACTTTAAAACAGGGTCACGTACGCTCTGCGGTCATGATCGATCCTGTTGATCTTTCCACCGATGAAGACACGGATCTTACAGTCCTTCCATTTCTTCTTGTTGGCGATCAGATAGGGGATGAGTAGAGTCAGACCTGATACACACACATTACAAACAACAATCAGACGAGAAACACACACACACACACTCTACCAGACAGATCAGCTTTATACTGTCATCTGTTATTGTGTCAGTTCCTGAAAGAAACACTGACAGCTGTGACACAAGCTCTGATCTGAGTGTGTGAATCTAAAGCTCAGAGCCACTTCACCGCTCGAGTGTGTGAGCACCGACAGCATTAAAGCAGCTACGCTCAGATCTACTGGCTCTGCTCAGACACGGGTGTGTGTGTGTGTGTGTGTGCACCTCACTGAGCTCAATGACTAACACACTGTTCAGACACCGTTCATACACAGCTGGGGTAAACACACCCTGCTGATGAGAACCGTGTTTAAAATAACATGAACAAAAAAAGAAGAAGAAATGGTTACGTGTCTAATGAGAAATATCCCATGTGTGCCCTCGATTTGAAAAGGAGAGCTTGTGATATAGATGTATCACTATCATGACACACACTGGACGGCTCCTAACATTAGCAGGTTAACTTCACACACACACACACACACACACATCCTAATGTGGGAGTACACTTACACTTACTAATGCTGCACACTGTGCCCTTGCTACATTTGTTTTTGTATCACATTTGAGAGAACAGAACGAATAGTTTCCAAAATAACAAAACCTAATCCAGTGCTCACCTCCGTCATCAAAGAGCCACCAGACGTCGATGGTGCCCTTCCCCTGCTTCTGCTGGAACTGTTGACTGGCGTCCAGCAGCCGCTGATCAGCCACATCCAGAGGAAGAGTGGGGCTGCGCTCATCTGAAACACACACACACACACACACACACACACACACGCTCAGACCGCAGCTCGGGAGACCACTGATGTGTATCTAATGATCGGACAAACAGAAGACAGGAAAGAGACGGAAGAAAGTCTCCAGCAGTCCTGCAGGAAGACACCGAGCATTAGATCACAGACAGGAAGTGACATCGTTGCAGCTGAAACACAGGACAGCACATGTAGAGATGAAGGTCAGAGGTCAAACAGCAGAAACAGTCATGAAAGCAGCGCAGGTCAGAGACAGAGAATCAGAGAAGTGTCCTGCCTTTCTTCAACAGCGGCCGAGTGTGGGCTTTACCATCCTCTTCCTCATCTGGATCATGTGTGGAGAAAACAGAGGAAGATTACTGAGAAACATGTGACGGTCCAACACAGAGAGAGGCTTGTTCTGCTGCAGGTGACACGCTCACACACACACACACGCACGCACACGCACGCACGCACGCACACACTCACGCACACGCACGCGCACACACACTTCGAGCAGGTTTTGTCACCATGGTAACCCCTGAGCAGGTTTTGTTCTGAGTTAGAGATCGCAAACCAAACTGGACCAATCAGCTGTGAGCAAAGATACACATAAACACACACACACACACACACACACACATATATATATATATATTGGACACACTAGAATTTAGAGACAAAATTGCTTGCCTTTTGCTCATAATGATTTATTAAATTTATATTATAGGAATTATAATTCTTTATAAGTCATACACTCAAATAATCATCATATGAAAGGCCAATTTTGAAAAGGTTACTGAAATGAGCCAGTAATGGATTAGAGTGTACATGTAAAGTTAGGGTACAGCTCTCTGATCAGACGAGTAACACACGAGTGCTCAGGGTGTGACAGTTATTAGATCAGGGAGTGTGATCCTGATTCACTGAACACAGCACAGAAGGAGCTCCTCTGAGCTAATGAAACCAATGCAGTGAAGATTCCTGAAATAAAAGAGAGCCACAGCACACACAAATCAGGCTCAAAGTGGGAACATATCACAGTTCATTAAAATAGCTTCAGACATAATGGACTTGTTTGCGCAGGACTGATTTGGTGAAGTCGGGCTTTCTGGGATGGTACTCAAATGGTTCAAATCATACTTAGAAGGGAGAGGCTATTATGTGAGTCTAGGAGAGCATAAGTCTAAGTGGACGTCCATGACATGCGGAGTCCCACAAGGGTCAATTCTTGCACCGCTCTTGTTTAGCCTGTATATGCTTCCACTAAGACAAATAATGAGAAAGAACCAGATTGCCTACCACAGCTATGCTGATGATACCCAGATTTACCTAGCCTTATCTCCAAATGACTTCAGCCCCATTGACTCCCTCTGCCAATGCATTGAAGAAATTAATAATTGGATGTGCCAGAACTTTCTTCAGTTAAACAAGGAAAAAACTGAAGTCATTGCATTTGGAAACAAAGATGAAGTGTTCAAGGTGAATGCATACCTTGACTCTAGGGGTCAAACAACTAAAAATCAAGTCAGGAATCTTGATGTGATTCTGGAGACAGATCTTAGTTTCAGTATTCATGTCAAAGCAGTAACTAAATCAGCATACTATCATTTAAAAAACATCGCAAGAATTAGATGTTTTGTTTCCAGCCAAGACTTGGAGAAACTAGTTCATGCCTTTATCACCAGCAGGGTGGACTATTGTAATGGGCTCCTCAATGGCCTTCCCAAAAAGAGCATTAGACAGCTGCAGCTCATGCAGAACCAGAAAATCTGAGCATATCACACCAGTCCGCAGGTCCTTACACTGGCTTCCATTTACATTTAGGATTGATTTTAAAGCACTTTTACTCGTATATAAGTCACTAAATGACCTAGGACCGAAATATATTGCAGATATGTTCACTAAATATAAACCTAACAGAGCACTCAGATCACTAGGATCAAGTCAGTTAGAAATACCAAGGGTTCACACAAAACAAGGGGAGTCCTCCTTTAGTTACTATGCTGCCCGCAGCTGGAATCAGCTTCCAGAGTGTTTCATCTTCGGTCCATGATTGTGTATCAGTCGCAGGTTTTCCATTCCAACTTGGACATTTTGGTCATTTTGAACCATGTCCTGTTTTCACTAAATCAAGAAGCATTGAGAAATCATATGTTGTCAAAGTCGTCCTAGAAAATTCAACAGCTCAGCTCAGTTGTGTATATCATGATGTGAAACTGGAGAAGAGGAGTTGATCTCTTCAGGTGTGGCCTGGATCAGATGACCTGGTGAAGCAGACCCAAGCAAAGATTGAACACATTCTGCTCTGAGAGAGACTGCAAACATCATGATGGAGATCTGCTCATTCTCTCCAGTTTCCTCACATGACTGACCCCTGCAGCTGATGTTTGTTATTATTCTGCTTGTTTTCCTGGACTTCAGCGAGTGCTGCGGTGTCAGGGGGATCTGAGAGACCGACAGACCCCCGAGTGATTTATCACAGACAGACGTCCCCAGACTGGACCCTCACAGCTGACCCCAAAACACACGCTGGACCAGAGGTCACCGCAGGACTCCAGACAAATAAACTCCTCTGCCTTCTCAGCAATTTCTACAACAACTGAATACCTAAGACACAAGTAACCCTGTGGTGACCCATCTTCTTCACGAACACACAGAGAGGTAAAGCACGGACCTTTCTGGACCGCTGGGCTGTTCTGGACACTGGTGGCCTTGGAGGAGGGTTTGGACGAGTCTCCGTCTGAGTCTTTGCTCATGTCCATCGAAATAACCACATCCTTCACAGCCGAAGATTCATCTGCAGGAACACAGGGAAGTTTAGTGTGAACAGGAAGTCCAATGACCAACAGGAAACGAGCTCACTACACGGACAATCTGACCCGGTAAAGCCTTTACCTTTAAACAGGAGAAGCAGGGTCAGAAACATGTTCACAGCACTATTATTTAATGAACTACAAGGCAAGCAGATGGCTATGAACACAATGCGAGCACTTAATGTGGCCTAATAACAGACTAAGATGATAAAGTCAATTCAGCAGGCATAGCCTATATGTGTTGTTGTTGACTCAAAGTATATAGAGACCAGCTAATATGAACGTGCATTATGAAATGCATTGAGTGATTTTAAAAGGATCAGCTCCGTACAGACAAGCAGACGAGTACAGAACGCAATGCGTTAAATTGTACATTAAACGTTTTCCTCCTATAGAAAATCATTATAAATAAAACACATAATGTAGCTTAGTGGACAAAGACAGTGCTATAAACGAGTTGTAGACAGTTTATTCTATATGGAAAAATGCTTAATGTGAAACTTTGTGCGTTGCGTTTATTCACCAACAGTGACAGAGAGTGCAAGTAGTGATTGCAACATTGTAGTTTAGTTCATTTTTTCTTGTCTTCGCCACCTGGCTACTGTTATAAAATGTTGGGAAATTCAAACAAAAAGTAATAAAAAAATTCAATGAAATAAAAAAAAGACTGCAAGTGACGTCACTAGCAGAAGTGCAAGTGTCTGAGAGTGAACGTGCAAGTCTGCAGCCAGACCCTCATGACTTCTTCACAATAAATCTTCACAAAAAAGTGTTTGTCAAAGTATGTTAATTCTGTAAAAGAGACCGGTGAGTGTAGCAGTTACATGTGCAGCACTGTACCTTGGCCTTGAATGTGAGAGATATCCAGTCCCTCTCGCAGTCTGAGAATGACCACACCGTACTGGAAATCAAACGCATCGCTACACACACACACACACACACACACGCATGCACACACACACACACACACACACACGTGTTAATGTCTGACAGGATGAAGATCCACACCATTTACTTCAAAGCTACATAAACATCTAGCAGACGTTCTTCAGCTGTACTACGAACACATCAATGAAATGTGCATCGATGAAAATCATTATCAATGAAAATAAATGCCAGAAAACTCTGTTTGGAACATTTAGGCTTGTCCTGGAGTGTCCACAACAGATCATGTACACACATCTCTGACAGAACTGATGTCTTTCTGACCGTGTTTAGCATCCAGTCTCTCTTCTGTAGCTAAAACTACAACTCTGAGGAGCTTTTCTCATCTGGAGTCTGATGTTACGTAGATGAATAGCTTCACTATCACTGTGTAAGTGTATCAGAAGCGATTCAGTATGATTCGTATTAATACTGGATTGATTCAGACAGAAGGTGACACCCACTGCATCAGGTTTATGTAGGTCTCCACGTCCTTTATATCTCCAGTGTGCCAGTCGTTCTTGAAGCCGAGCACCAGCGTGTTGGGCCTCAGTCTGCCCAGACCAGCAGCCTGCCACACACACACACACACACACACACACACACACACACACAGTTATTTCTATAGGCTTTCATACGGAGCTCCTGACGAACCCTAACCTCAGTTTACTGACTTTATTTAGCCTTTCTGAATTACAGCAACAGTTAGCATGTCCAATAATGCAGAGAAAGCAGGTTTCCTGAGGCACGCACACACACACACACACCTGCAGCAGGTACTGGGTTCCTTGGCGAAGGTCTTCAGCCACCACAGGAGTGTAAAACGCCTTGGAGCTGTTGTGGAGGAGCCACCTTTGGTAGCGCATCATATCACTGTTCAGCTCTTTGAAGTTGGGCCGCCGGGAACTCTGGGAACGAACACACGTGTGCAGAGATCAGCTCATGCTTGAAAGAGCCAATGGAGGCTGTGTACTTGTGACTGGCATCATCCTTCACTACTGTCATCTCGGTCCTCACAGAGTGTTATTATTCCAAGAATACGCACACACACACACACACACGGTGTACAGTAGGAACGCAGGATTGTTCAGGTACTCACGATGCGCACGTGGCCGCACACCATCAGACCCACGTTCTTGGTGAAGGCATGGACCAGATGCAGAAGAGCTGGACGTGAGCTGGGAGCTCCGGTCATCACCAGACACTGTGGCCTAGAGGAGAGCGGACACCATCAGAACACTGTGGGATCCACCACATCACATTCTCAGGACCTCTAGGGTCACCGGTTCAGTCGAGAGAGGAACACAAGCTCCGATTAGAGCGCTTCAAAGCAAATATGTTAAGATTAAAACAGGATTATGCAGAGGGTGAAGCTTTTGATGGGAAGGTGCTGTCAGAACCAGAAATCTTCCTCTCCTGGGTTCACGAAACGGTCGTCCATAAAATGCGTTGCTGTTCTGCTGTAAGAGATTCCTAAATGCATCTACTTTAAGAAGAACAAATTAGGTGCTTGTTCTTTCTCCTAGACACACACACACATTAGGGCTGGGTGATATATCTAACGATATGATCATGCGCATCTAGTCAGTAAATCTGGTTCTGTGATTAGCACTAAACCGACATCACCTGCTTATAATTGGAGCGGCACTTAATAGACAGAGCCGTAGATCACTTACCAGCTACACAATATCGCGTTCATTATCCCAGATGAATCGCCTTCGATAATGAACGTGATATATAACCCCTCCCAAAACACAATTGATAATTGAAAGGATTTCAGGGTTATAATGGGAATTGAACTGGATAGAACAACAGTAATAGGAAGTAATAGCAAGTCGATAGGAACAGTAATTCCTATTGGAATAATGCCAAAAACAAAAAGGAATTTTGAAATGGTTTCATGGAAACTGTCAGAATTATTATTATTATTATTTCTGCCGGGTAATGATACTCATACTGGGCTGCACATTATTGACAATATTGAGCTGAAGCTTGACTTTGCGAATTTAAAAATTGCAAATCGAATCGCAATATCTTAAAAAAAAAAATCACAATTAGATATTTTCCCCATATCGCACAGCCCTACTTCCTGGTTCTAGTAAGAACTCTTGCTGCTGCATTTTGGACTAGCTGTAGTTTGTTTACTAAGCGTGCAGGACAACCACCCAATAAAGCATTACAATAATCTAACCTTGAAGTCATAAATGCATGGATTAACATTTCTGCATTTGACATTGAGAGCATAGGCCGTAATTTAGATATATTGTTGAGATGGAAAAATGCAGTTTTACAAATGCTAGAAATGTGGCTTTCTAAGGAAAGATTGGGATCAAGTAGCACACCTAGGTTCCTAACTGATGACGAAGAATTGACAGAGCAACCATCAAGTCTTAGACAGTGTTCTAGGTTATTACAAGCAGAGTTTTTAGGCCCTATGATTAACACCTGTGCTTTTCTGAATTTAGCAGTAAGAAATTACTCATCATCCAGTTTTTTATATCGACTATGCATTCCATTAGTTTTTCAAATTGGTGTGTTTCACCGGGCTGCAAAGAAATATAGAGATGAGTATCATCAGCATAACAGTGAAAGCTAACACCATGTTTCCTGATGATATCTCCCAAGGGTAACATATAAAGCGTGAAGAGTAGCGGCCCTAGAACTGAGCCTTGAGGTACTCCATACTGCACTTGTGATTGATATGATACATCTTCATTCACTGCTACGAACTGATGGCGGTCATATAAGTACGATTTAAACCATGCTAATGCACTTCCACTGATGCCAACAAAGTGTTCAAGTCTATGCAAAAGAATGTTGTGGTCAATTGTGTCAAACGCAGCACTAAGATCCAATAAAACTAATAGAGAGATACACCCACGATCAGAGGCTTCGTAGGCAATTTATATAATGATTTAAATGGTTTATTAATAAAAGTTTGATTAGTCGACTTATGCTTAAAATGAACAACTATTATTTGACCTAAATATCAGAAACAATGTTAGAATTAAGTTACATTATAGCAATTTAAACAATAGTGAGTGATAGTAAGATAAATATTCTTGTATAAGAATTGTATAAGATAAAGATTGTCTTGTATAAATCCAATCCTTTGAACTTTCTATTCATTGAAAAATAAAAAAATAAAAAAGTACCACACAAACTTTATATAGTGTAACATATCAGTTAGTTCAAACTTTAATAATATTTTCATAATATTAGTGTTTTTAACTGCACTTTGACCAAAAAAATCTGAATATTTTTTTAGTTAAAATTTGTATTTATTTTAACTTTGTAATTATTAATCATTAGTGAGTTATGATCCACGCCTGTCTGAAAATCTTCATCTCTAGAGCTCTAGCACGAGTTAAGGATTTGCTACACTTTGGCCTGACTCGCTGCTTGAAGCCACAGCCGATCTGCAGATTTTGAGCACTGAAAGATTACAGATTTCACAGAAAAACCACAGTGTGTGATGAGTACAGACTTCAGCTGTGCGATTGGGCTTCAGAGACAGTCCAAAGAAATCAAACATATCGGTAGGTGTGGGTTTAGAAGATCATCTTATTTGTCATGAATCCCCGAGCTATGAGGTGTGTGATTTTAAAAGTGGTGGAGTGTACTCCAGCTGTCAAGAGTGAAAATGAATGAGCTCCACACACACACATCAGAACAAGCCATCACAAAGAAAAACCCTGAAACACAGAGTTCACATCTGTGAAACACCACACACACACACACACACAGAGGCCGTATTACCTGTAGGTTTTGATGTGGTCAGCTACTCCGCACAGCTGTAAACTGTGTGTCAGGGCCTGGTGATACGTCAGCGCTTGAGTGGACGAGCCCCAGTTCACATCTGTAGGACCACAAACATTGCCAGAAAAATCCCATCATTAGTACTGTGCTGAACAGACAACTGACTTCACGTGTCTCTTTGTCCAGTCCACTCCACCTGGTTTCTTGTAGCTGACGTAGATGTAGAGGGACAGGACGATGACGTTGGTCAGGAGGGCCGCCCACCAGTTGATGATGAACATGACCACACAACACAGGATGGCCCCGGCCAGAGACACCCACATGTTGTAGTACTTGAAGCTCGGCCTCCATCCTGCCCCACAAACATGGAACAAACTCTTAGAGAGCTCCAGGCAGAGCCAAGGGATCTGCAGTACTATGGGTTAGGATTTGGTAACACAGTAAAAGGTCAAAATACCCTAATTACACCCATCAATGGGAGCCAATGTATTGGAAAGGAACAACTAAACAGTTGGGATAAAGGTAACAATAGTTCTTTGTGGAAGGAAAGTGCTAACGGTGCCATTCTGCCACGTTACATAACAGTGTGGGACACAAAGAATGGCACACGGGGACAGATGCTTGTGAAGCAGGAAGGGACACACATCTCTGTGAAGAGCGTCCAGAATCTGATCCACTGGGACACGGATCTGACCTCCTCAGACACTTCATACCAGGCTGTTAACGGCTCAAGAGCTTCTCCATGTTCTTCACAACACACATCACAATGACAGTTTACACAGCTGAAACGCATCAGTTCATAAAAGCATGAGAACAGAATTGATTAAATGAAGTTAGCACCAGTTAGGATACATACGGGAGGTTAAGAGGACTAGGAAGGTCCTGAACACAGGACACGTACTAGTTATGGGATTTAGTGGATCACGGTTACCTTGTAATGCTAGACACTGCATGACATAAAGGGTACAGAAGCACTTTAAACATGAGACCTGGAGAGCTACACGTACCCTTTACGTTCATGCAGTCGTATGCAGAGACTATGTAATAAAGTGTCAGAAGTGAAGATATCTACCTGCTGGTCTCCTAGAGCTTTGGTATTGAGGGACAAACAAACCTCTTCACACAAAGAATAAAGAAATACATGAAATTATAACTCAAAAACAAGAAATACAGTCAATAACATGATACCATGCTGAAATTAAAATACTTTCGTTTTCATTCAAGTGAAAAAGATGAGTAACACTGCCACAAGAATGAAAACTCTCTACAGGAAAACAAAAACTCTGCAAAGCTTGGTAAAGGCCCTGATATACTTTAAGAGAAATCAAAGAACAAACTGTTATTTCAAACCAAATCAGGCAAAACAAGGTTCGTTTTGGGAGCTTGAAACAGCTCAAAGTGAATAGACACGAGTAAAACAGGACGGACTGAAGTTATTCTAACTGAAAGCAATACTATTACTAATATTTACCACTGTAAAGCCATGTATTGTATGAAGTGCTACATAAATAACATGACTACTGAACAGCAGACCTCACATCCACATCGCAGTGACCAGATGTTTTCTTAACTGCTGCTTTCTCACTGCGGTCCTGTTTGTGGATTATTTTGTTATTGAGAGGAAAGCACATTCAAGTATTCACTCTCAATAGTGTGGACAGGGTCTGGGAGTGTATTATAATCACTGCAAAGGTATTCCTAAATTCTTCAAACAATAAGAAGCTATGAGTATATCAGGGTAATAAGTAACCTCATACAGAGCGATCACACTGGTCAAACACACCGGACACGGTTCACATCTCCCAGTGTGAGTCCACCCTAACCCTACAGCTGCAAACCAGTCATGTGCTTGTTCAATACATACAGCCAGAATTAATGAAACTTACACTGAGCACTAGTGGTCGACCGAGAGAGGTTTTCTGACAGCCAATGCTGAGATCTCTTAGAGAGCCAGGCCGATATAGAGAGAGACAGACAGATTCTTATTTATTAGATTTTTATATTTATTATTATTTAAGGAATTTGAAATAATTTGAAAATGAATTCATAAGTAAATAGTGTAAAATAAAGATACTTTAGATAAGGGTCTCGAACCTTTTTTACACCACGGACCAGTTATACTAGCGGACCGGCTGAAGGGGGCGGGGTTTATACTGAATATATATGTATATAAACTGCTTACCTGAAAAATCATTAAATCTGTGAAACAGATATATATATATTAGAGTCATGGATTAAATGATTTTTCAGGTAAGCAAGAAAAGAATATTTAAAGCAGAGAGAATGTGAATGCAGAGAAGGGTTTACTGACAATTACTGAGGTGAATGAGTAATCATCTCAGTATTCGGTCTCTGTCTGAAACTCGACCACTAGGTCTGCAAGCTTTAAGAAAATAAACGTCTATTAGACATTCAAAGATTAGTTTAAACCTCAAATGTGTATTTGCTGAATGCTTGTCTAGTTTACCAGCTGTATCTGATTATTAGTCGTATCAGACAGAACTGTTAAACTGATGACAAACACTGACGAGAGAGAATGAGCGCTGTGCCCTGTCTCCAGCACATCGGCCGGACAGAAAAACTTCAGCCGTCGACCACTGACACTCGTCAGGGCTTTATAGAAATAACCCTATCATTTAACAAGGGTTTCAAAGTCATGCTAATAAACATGGAAACCATTCAGTTTCTCTTCCTGTGGTGGATGATCAGCATGTTTGAAGGTTAAGCACCTGATTTCACTGACTGTCTAATGAGTCAAATGTCTGTTTCAAAGGCCCTTCTGTAACCCATTGCTGGATCTCTGCACTTCACCTCTGTGTAAACCCGTCACGTGGCTGATATCTGATCTCTCTGTGCAGACATGACCCAGCTCGTCCCACCGTACACAGAGGAACCTCTTACCTGGGGAATTGGCCAGCGACGCGTGAAACACTGAGAAGTTGATGAGAGCGTAGGAGGCCAGGAAGAAATTGGAAATGATCGGGGCGATGACATTCAGCTTCGCTGGAGAAATTAAAAACAAGCATGAGTCAGAGTGAGGGCACCTCAACAACCATCTGATTATTTCTACCAACTAAAGAACGCAATCGGTTTAGATCGTACCAATGACAATAAAGGCCAAGGCAATGCCAAAGGTGAGCAAATATCCTCGCAGGGGCTCGTTGTTCTTGCCGAAGCCCTTGCCAAATACTCCAATTCCAGGGTAGATATTGTCTTTGCATAAAGCCTGAGGAAATGGAAGAATCTATGAAACCAGCAAGACCTGTTCTGCCATCGCTGAGCTGACTCGAGCACTGTTAAAACACACACAGCAGACGAGACGCCCACCTGGAAGACCTTGGGGGCGCTGACGAGAGAAGCCAGGGCGGAGGAGAGGGTGGCAGAGAAGATGCCGGCCGTGATGAGGGGTCCGAAGCCTGACACCACACTCATGACCTGCAGAACAACACCTTCAGCCACACATCCTTCACACACTGATCACAGGCCTTCCTCCAAATCTGCATGTGCGGAGACTTAAACACTGTTTACTGAGGCCACAGGGAAGAAGAGGACTCCAACAGTCGGACATGAGCATGCAGATAATGAAACACACACTGGAGAGTGATCACGTGACTGCTCTGCTTGAACGCTGCATGCTGTCTGCCGTGGGGAAGAGGAGGCTCACTAGGATTGGGAACAGAGTGATAATGTTGATGATGTACCTGGAAATCATTGTGGAGGCCGAATTGGCAGGTAGGCTTCCCAACTCCGGCTGCAGGTCTGCAGGAAGTGAAGTCATAGCCCAGCTTACAGGCCGCACCAGTGCAGTTTGAACCAACGAGAGTCATGTTACTCTCGATCCCTGTGGCATCCCGCACGATGCTAGCACCTTTCAACAAATGGATCAGTACATCAGAGAAACATAATCCAGTAGTGCTCAAAACGAGTGGGATTCTGTTCAAGTGTACCTGCAGAAATGGCCACCCCCATGTACACGAGGCCCGTTATGAGGATAGCCAACAGCGTTCCTTTAGGGATGGCCATTTGAGGATCCTTAAAGAGAAATCAAACAATTACAGACACGCTCTGATGAAGAGTAAATATGTGGTGATGAAATGACAGCGACACTCACTGCTAGATCTCCTGAGATGTTGGCTCCAGCCAAAATGCCAGTGGCAGCCGGGAAGAAGATAGAAAAAACTGAGAAAAACGTCTCCCCTCGAAAGTCTGGGCCAAAGTTTTCCGCCAATATGCCCACTATAGAGAAAACAAAACAGGAATGAATAAAGAGAAAACAACTGCTAACATTTAAACTCAAAACTCAAGTCACATAAAAACATTCCCGGTGGCCTTGGACAATCTTCAACTATTGTTCATAACCAGTTGTGCTTTAAGGCCCAAGATTTAATTTGGACACCAGACAGCAATCAAGGTCTATTGTTAATTAAAATGTATTAATATTATCCCATGAAAAACTAGCAAATCTCAGAAGCCTTGCATTCGTAGTTTTAAATTGAGAATTTCCAGTGAGTAATTCACAGCACATAACACTGTTCGGCACAAATCATGTTTACTAAACACTGACACACAGCCTTTTACATTACAAATAAATACCAGTTCATAGCAGTGTATCATGTGCATGCAGCATAGCTTTTTATGAGTTTAATTTGAGAGCACGTTCTTACCGTCATAGCTGAAGAAGCCAAATTTCTCCTTGGACTCAACAGGAATGAAGGCCCCAATGAAGTAGTTGAAGATGGCAGCGATCAAAATGACCAAGAGGAATATCTGAGCCTGTGAAACATGAAACATGAAATCATGATTTCGTAAGGTCAGCACTGGCTAATGTTCAAAGATAGGTTAATATGCAGTGAATCTCCTGCCTTGGCCTCCCACTCCATCCCAGCCACTGAGATGCCCAGAAGCAGGATGACTGTAATGGTCCCAACGATCCTGATGTCATTAGTCTCATCGAACATGAGTGCACCAGAGCTCTAAGTGAACACAAACACATATGATCATTACATCTACACGCCCTCATATTAAAACAAACTAAGCAATAGAAAACAGAATCATGTCTCTTACGTTGAGCAGCTCAACTACGGTTTCTGCGAAGCCCACGACGTACATGGCCACGGCCACAGCATTGGCAAAGGCAAAAATCAGACCAATGGAGCCGCCAAACTCTGGGCCCAGACTTCGAGATATTAAATAATACGCTCCACCTGAAGAAAAGATATTACACAGATCACCTTTCTGAAAACTCAATTCAAGAGTGATTTATTGGCTATCCTTCTATATCATTAAGAGACCCTTCAAATATTCTGAAATTACTTTGGTATTTTATACAAAAGCGGTTCATCATTTGCCAACTTTGACCTCAGTTAGTTGACACGAGACTCGGACAAATGAGTCTTCCACTGAACTCAAATCATTCACCAACCCTCGTCCTGCCTTTGTGTTTGTTCTTCAGGAATTTTAAGTGCTTTCTAAATAAACAGTTGAATAATTTAGGCTAATATGACTATTGGCAGGAAGGAGCAAAAAGTAAAGCGTCGTGTGGATGTAGCAGCAGTAGACCAATCCATTGTGTGTCAAAATAATATGTGCCTGTGATACAGTGAGAAGAGGAACAGGCCCAGCACCAAGCCCTGAGGAACCCCGTGGATAAGAGTATAGTGGGTCGAGCTACCAATTAGGGCTGTCACTTTTAGTTTGAAAATGACTCTCTTTACCTTCGTTCGTTATTTGACATTGAAAAAGGAAACAGTTTTTTTTAGACATGGAAAATCAATTTTACAATCGATTCAATAAACACTCGAAAATTATTTTTTCACAAAAGTGACAGCCTAAATACCAATAACAGAGCAGTACTCTCAACTATACTGAAACATCTTTTCATATTTCAACCCAGTCTACAGTTTTTCCTAATAACCAGGGGTGCTTGGATGACTGGAATACCAGGGAGTATTAGGCCTAATCTCAGATTAACGGCTACACACCTCAGTGACAGCAGGGCTCTAGAGTGTGACCAATTACATTTTTCAATGGTGCGACTAAAAACAGACTAAAAACTAGATCCCTGCTTTTCAGCCTCAGCCATGAGATGTTCAGTTTGATGAGCTTATAACACTTCATTAAATTTCATTTTTAGATGTTTTCAGCTCAGTGAAACACTTTAAGCACCAACACTTTTTCAGTAAGTTACCTTTCGTGTAGAATTGTGCTTCAACTAAAGAACTGTTTGTTGACCAGATTGACAGTTAATAATTTAGACTACAAGTCCATGTTGTCTATATGGACAGCGATTTTCAAAAAGTGAACTTGTAAAACTGCAGTGTTAAATGCGATGCAGTGGAAAATTTGCGCACCAGTGCAACCGGTGCAGAAAGTTAGTCTAGAGCCCTGGATAGGAAGCATTAGTACAAACAAGCATGCAGTGCGGAAAAATTAAATATGTAGAGTACTGAATATAATGTTCCTATGAGTCACAGCTAAATATTACTGAGGATCTCAAACAGCCCTGTTGAAAGAAGCAGCATATGCTGGTTAGCTATGTTCAGAAGCCTGGCAGCTGGTCTGAGCTGGTTTTAGCTGGTCAGGAGCTGGTCCTAAGGAAGGACCAGTTTAAACCATCTCAAACCAGCTTTCATGCGTCAAAACATAGCTAAACAGCATAAACCTGGGAAACCCAATCTCTCACACACACACACACACCCTCCCATGACTGGGTTAATAACTAACACCTGAGGTGCTCATTGAAAAATATTGATTCCCCTCCACACTGAAACCAAAGCTGTATCTAGCTCCTTCACCCGTCTCAGATGGAGGCCTGCAGAGAGGGACAGATCTCCATCTCTGACCTCCACTGAACCTCTCAATGGACAGAGAGAAAAACCATCTCCCAGCACTACTGAATCTCCCCACAGGCAATTAATCGTCTTCGTTCTATCGTTTGTTGTGTTTTACATCTGCCCGCAGATAAGCTTAAAATGTCAACCCACTTAGAATCACTTGTGTACAGTAAACAACTGAATGTTTATAGAAAATCAGCACTTATCCACATTGTTTCATTAGTGTGTGTGACGGTTCCACCACAGGGAACTTTAGCCTGCTCTTCGCTCCAATGCATACTGTGCCAGTGCACGATTCACTGTAATTTGTATTTTTGTATTACCTCCTCGTACAAAGCCATTGGTGGCGATCGCAGAGGTGGAGCAGCCCGTGATGGTCGTCACTACAGTGGCCATGATAACAATGATGCAGGAATACGCTGTGGAGATAAAAAAGTGAAACGAGTTCAGCACTAAACACTAGCCGTATGCAGCACATCTCCAGTGTTGGAGCTGCTGAATGACCGCTGACCGCTCACAGACACACTCAACATGACTGCAGCTCGATGGAAAACACAAGAGTGTGCTTGTGAAATGAAGTGCTACTTCACACAGTCAAACCTACCAATTCCAGCCTGGCCCACGATCCATGTCATTCGTATGAAGAGCATCACGCCCCAGATGTTTAACATGCAGCGCACCTGCACAGAGGAAGGATGCAGTTTAGACATCAAGGACCAAAGCTGTTTCCCAAACCTCCTTCAGCGGGACGATGAACGCTGGACAGGAACTCATGTGTGTTTGAAGGAGCGCTGCGGGCTGAGCTCTCCCGACGGTTGTGTGGAGTCATGTCCGTTACAACAGAAGACTTCATCACTGATACATCAACACATCTACAGCACACACAAACCTGCCCGGAGCTCCAGAAACAGATCATTACTCCATTACCAGCTCTACACGGCCAGAGATAACGGAGCAGAGAGCCACTCACTCACACGGGGAACACTGTGAAAGAATCGCTTACTGATCCGTGATACTGTTTTTGTCTTTTCTTTTCACTGAAGGATGAGCAGAAGTGTTCTTCTGAGGTAACGGACATTACACCACAGCCTGTCGACGGAGAACCGGGTCAGTTCTTCAAACACATCTGAACACTATTCCTGCCGTGGTTTGAAAGACACTTTGGATGGAAATGAATTTTCACTTGTCGACACTATGAGAAGCTGTTTGGTGTCAAATGTTCAGACTGGGAAGGCCTGTCCAAATACTGACCAGGAGACGAAAAGCAGAGCTGATCTGTGAACCATAAAGCTTTTAGATTCACACGCGTCTGCATGAGCAAAGCCACGGCTAGTTGAGAGTATTAGCATATTAAACATTACAAGAGCAGCACAGTTTAACACACAGCCTCTAATAAGAGTCTGGACGGAGCAGAGATACACCAATACAGCAGTTATCACCCCCAGCAGACAGATATTAGGTTCTGTTCATTCCCATCTCTGGTGTAGTGTGTGTGGCACTGCTCTGAGACTGAAGCGTGTGTGATCGCAGGGAAGTCCTCTTACCAGCACTCCTTTGATCCAGCCGAACTTCACCACTCCTTTAGACTCGGAGGCTTCTTTAGCCGCGGCCTCCTCCGCAGGAGTCAGCTCCTCGCCGTTAGCAAAGCCATCCTCGAACGGCTCCTGCACACACACACACACACACACACACACACGTCTGAGTATAGAGGGACATGCAGTGAAGTAACAGTCTCTCATCATGTCAAAGTTGTTTATTTCAGTAACGCTGCAGTCTGAGGGGAGATGGACCCATCATCATGATGTACAGGTGGCTAATGCTAATGAAAATGATCTGTAATGTCCAGCAGCACAGTTAGCGGTCCTTGAGTCTGTGACAGGTCAGAAACAGGAAGTGTCTCTCCTCCACAGAAACCCTGTGCACATCCACACACACACACTGTCCGGAGCACCAAAGCTCTGGTCCTGACGGATCAAGCGTGCAGCGGTTCGATGTGAGCGCGGGTAAGATCACTCCACACCAGCACATTTCTCCAGGAGTCGTGTCCTTGAGCAGACGAGCGAGTGTTGACGGGACACACACGTGACTCTGAGAGGAGTGGAGGCAGGACGGACTGTATTACACACCTAATGACTTGGAAGCACTTTATTAATATTTTCCCCTCCACACAACCTCTAACCCGTGATGAATAACCTGCTGAAGGTGGAGATCTAATAACTACAGTGATCAGTGGTTATAAAGCTCTGAAACACTGTTCTAGGACTAATAAAGACAGCATATAACCTAATTCACAGCAGAAGCTAATAACAGAACGAACAAAGAATTTCAGTCTAAACCATTTCAGCATTTAATTTACTTTTTTATTCAGTTTTGTTTTCACCCAAATTCCATTTTTATTGGTCTTTTAGTAATTTTTTTTATAATAATAAAAATAATAAATAAATAAATATTATATATATATAGTATAGTATAGTATGTATATGTATAGTTTTTCAGTTTTAATGGGTAAACTAAATTTCCATAATGTCTAAATAATAAATCATTAAACGTTTAATTGCATAACATTAAACAATAAATTGAAAATGTAACAAAAACTAAAATGTTTAGGGCCTTATCAAATCAGTTTTATATTTCTGTCTTCTCTTCTTCTTTCCAGCAGTGGATATGGGAAAATTAGCAAACAACATACCAGCAGATAAATCTGGTGATACCTAAAAGCTGCTGCTAGCGTTTCCAAAGACCGATCACAAATAACCTGCCTGATCTATCTCAACTGCTCTGTGTACCCATAAATACACATGAACTAGACGAAATTACTGACAACATGGGCACTATCTTCTCTAATACATTAGAAGCTGTTGCCCCCATCAAATTGAAAAAGGTTAGAGAAAAACGTACTGTACCATGGTATAACAGTAATACTCACTCTCTCAAGAAAGAAACTCGTAGTCTTGAACGCAAATGGAGAAAAACTAACTTAGAAGTTTTTAGAATTGCATGGAAAAACAGTATGTCCAGCTATAGACAGGCTCTAAAAACTGCTAGAGCAGAGCATATACACAAACTCATAGAAAATAACCAAAACAATCCAAGGTTTTTACTTAGCCCAGTGAATAAATTAACAAATTACCAGACGCCACCTGATTCAAATATTCCACCAACGTTAAATAGTAATGACTTTATGAATTTCTTCACTGATAAAATAGATAACATTAGAAATACAATAGTGAATGTAGATTCTACGGCGTCTAACACTTCAGTTTCATCCATCGCACCCAAAGATAAACTGCAGTGCTTTACAAATATAGACTCGGCTGCTCGGATGGAGTTGAGCAGGTCATTCCACCAGGAGCAAACATTTCATTTAAAAGTCTGTGAAAGTGATTATGTGCTTCTTTGGGATGAACAATCAAGCGACGTTCACTTGCAGAACACAAGCTTCTAGCGGGCATATTAAATTAAATTTAAATTAAATTCATGCATTTAGCAGACGCTTTTATCCAAAGCTACTTACAGTGCATTCAGGCTAACAATTTTTACCTATAATGTGTTCCCAGGGAATCAAACCCCCAACCTTGCGCTTGTTAACACAGTGCTCTACCAATTGAGCTGCAGGAACAGCATATAAGTCTCTACAGCGATATCATTGACTTGATTGCAGATAAATGCACAGACACTATTTAAACTGAACAGAGATGACATCACTGAATTCAATGATGAACTGCCTTTAACTATCATTCTGCATTATTGACACACTGTTTTCCTAATGAATGTTGTTCAGTGCTTTGACGCAATGTATTTTGTTTGAAGCGCTTTATAAATAAAGGTGACTTGACTTGAAGTAATGAATTTAGATAAAGGGGTGCAGAGCCAGAGGTAGTTTTGTAGTCAAACAATGTCTTGAATTTTACGCGAGCAGCTACTGTTAGCCAGTGTAAACTGATAAACAGAGCTGTGACGTGTATTCTTTCTTGCTTATTAAGAATTGTCTAGAAGATCTGCAGAGAGAGCATTGCAATAGTCCAGCCACAGAACAAGAGCTTGAACAAGGAGTTGTGCAGCATGTTCCCAAAGAAAGGGCTTGATCTTCTTGATGTTGAATAAAGCAAATCTGCAGGATCGGACAGTTTTAGCAATGTGGTCAGAGAAAGTCAGCTGATCATCAATCATAACTCCAAGGCTTCTAGCTGTTTTTGAAGGAGTTATGGTTGATGTGCCTAACTTGATGGTGAAATTGTGATGAAACGATGGGTTTGCTGGAATCACAAGCAGAACACCTGACAACAAACAAAACTAGCACATTTCCTGTAAGTTTGATCACAACATATAATCACTGCTGTTGATCGTGTTCACCGTTTGCCTGAATGCATGTCATTAACTATCTGTGTGAGTTTTATTATTGTACAGTTCTGCCATACGGACTTCACTTTGACAATCACCGCTGATAATCTACTCCTACATGTAATGTAGAAACTGAAGCTGCTTTTTAATGATTTGTTTCGTGAACGACGCTCAGAAACCATTGATTCATATCAACAGTGCTGCAAATATTAGAGAATTTAAGGAACACCAGTTTGAGGAACAGAAATGCAGCTTTGATAAAAGATGATTTAGTCGAGCATGTTTCCTGTTTTGTGTTTTCTACTACGCTTCCTGTAATATATAGCATGCAGTGCCAAAGCATTTCACAATAAGACCAGCAACAAGAATTACGAAAGTGAAAAGTAAATGTTGGCTAAAAACTTTAAAGATCTCATGTCATCTGTGCAGCACTAAATATCCAGCAGTTTACTGAGATGGAAAATAGAAGAGATGACAGCCGTTTGCCATCTTTAATACTACACTACAGACTGGAAATCAGGAGTCATGAACAGCACAGTGTGTAGACGCACACACACACACACACACACACTGTGCATCACGCTGTCATCTGTGAGATCTGAGATGTGCGGTCACACACGGCTGAGAGATAGTCATCACTGACAACATTTAGCAGTGTGTGAACACATCCAGTACAGAACACCGTGCATTCACTGCACACACACACACACACACACACACACACACACTATACTGGATCCTCGTGAGATCTACAGCAGCTTCATGTTGGAGACTCAGAGAGCCACTGCAGCGCTGGAGATGCTGACCCATGAGATTCACAATACTACTGAACTCCAGATCAAACCTCTCCTCACTGGAGACCAAGAACCCTGAAGCTGGCTGTGAAAGAGGCTTCTTCCATGAACCGCCCAAACACTAAAATCCTTGTTTGGAGGATATGAAAACTGGAGTAGTGTGCTGGAGTGCCTGAAATAGTGTCACAAATGTAACTATGCAGCAGTGAAGCTTGAAGAAAGAAGAAGTTCAAACTCAACGCTAATCGAAACACAACATGTATAATGTGATAAAACTATGAGTTTGGACAGCGGTATCTGACGGGACGTTACTGTGCTTCCACAGAATCCGGACTCATCAGCAGTGTTTTCTCAGGGAGGGATCTGAAACTAAACACCATAATTAACATGGGCTTCAAATGCATCATGGGAAAACAATCCCACCACCGTCTCAATCAGGCTACTTTGCGGCTCCTTTCATCTCAGTTTAAAAATTGCACATGTAGTTTGATGTTGAGATGGGAATGCTCCAGAGCCGCTCTAAACAGGAAGTGAGCACGGCTGCCAGGCATCATCTGGCAAACGGCCGATCAGAAGCAGAGTCACGTGGTCAGGAAACGATATCATGCAGCCGTACACAATCAGAATGATGCTGACGTCACAGGAACACGTGTCCCACATCTGTGTGCGCTCTGGGAAACACAGACTTCCTGTGCATGTTTATCTATCAAGCGTCTGCCACATACTTTCTGGAGGGAAGAAACAAGCCCTTGAACATGAAAGCGGAGGTTGGAGGACCTTACTGAAACTGGGCTCATCTTCTCATGTCAGCTACACACAGTAGACCGGCCTAAAGTGAATCTGGAAGACAGACCCCCTCGACTGGGACGAGGGCTTGTTCTTGAGAGTCAGTCTAGTTTAGGTGACAGGTTACTGACGCCCCGCAGCGCTCAGATCCACACCAGATGAGGCTTTCACACACTGTAAAGCTCCAGAGCAGGACATGTCAGTATAGATCACAGACATCAGAAGTGGTTTTATTACTTAATATCCAGCTGATTACAATGATGAACTGCCTTGAACTGAAGCAGGAGTGTTTACTATGGTTCTCCTGCATTACTGACACACAATTTAACACTGTAAAGTGCTTCTCACTATCTGTATTGGTAAAAGCACTATATAAATAAAGAGGATTGATCTGATCAGTGATATGTGATGCATATGTGATGATGTTCAGATCTCTTTATTTGGTGGTATGTATGAGAGTATTCATACAGATCGAAGTCTGACCCAATAAGGTTTTAATCAGGGCTGGGTAATATGGCCAGAAAGATTATCACAATAAAAATGGTTCAGTCGATAGCTACAATTATCTCAATACATTTATTTGAAGTTTAAAGGCAGATTTTTGCTCCTAAGTAGAAGACTCTATGGTGAGAACATGACCAAAACTTTTTATATATATATATATATATATATATATATATATATATATATATATATATATATATATATATATATATATATATATATATATATATATATATATATATATATATATTTCCACTTTTCCAGTAATTTTCCTTAACAAAATCAATATCTAGTCTCTGCATGTTCTGATGAGTGATATTATTATTTCAGATCATGAAGCAGCTTTGTGTTGTGTCTTCAGCACAGTTTGCAGTGCAGGCTGCAATATTATTAATATGATCTAGTTTTGTCCCTTCGTTATATCTAATGTGACCACGCCCCCGCGCTGAACGCTCTATTCAGATTCAAACTGAAGCACGGCTTGAATACACACACACAGAAGAAAAAGCAGCGAGACTGTTCAAGTTTTTTCTTTTACTGTTTGCTTCGCGATGAGAGGAATAAGACATAATTCACCACAAACAGATGCTAACACATAGTTTACCGTGAAGTTGTGTGCGGAACAACCAATCAAACCTGACTATGTTAGTTGACCAATCAGAACACAGTATGCTACCGAAAGGTGGGGTTTAAGGAAACTGAATCTTTTGAACAGCTTTGCGCGAACCGTTTGGGGATCTCTGAGAATTTAGGTAATTTTAAAATGATATTTTGACAAAATGACAATGTTTTTTAACCTTGGATGGATTTAAACCTAATGTACAGGACTTATAAACAGTGATAGGAAGCTTAGCATTTTCATCTTACTGGCTCT
This sequence comes from Carassius gibelio, assembly GCF_023724105.1. Lineage (NCBI taxonomy): Eukaryota > Metazoa > Chordata > Actinopteri > Cypriniformes > Cyprinidae > Carassius > Carassius gibelio. The sequence continues at coordinate 21,960,323 of NC_068380.1, read as the reverse complement.
TTAAGTTCCGTATCAGTTACAAATTATCATTACTTACCTATAAGGCCCTAAATGGTTTAGCTCCAGCGTACCTAACTAGCCTTCTACCACGCTACAACCCATCACGCACCCTAAGGTCACAAAACGCTGGACTTTTGGTAGTTCCTAGGATAGCAAAGTCCACTAAAGGAGGTAGAGCTTTTTCACATTTGGCTCCCAAACTCTGGAACAGCCTTCCTGATAATGTTCGGGGTTCAGACACACTCTCTCTGTTTAAATCTAGATTAAAAACACATCTCTTTCGCCAAGCATTCGAATAATGTATCTTTTTAATTGTGAGTGTAGTTGTATCTGATCAAATGTGCATTTTTATTCATTAGCTTGGGTTAAACTAATTTTACTAGGTTGGATCAGCAGCTATGCTAATGATGTCTCTATGTGTTTCTCTGTTTCTGCTGGATCTTCATCCCGTGGTAACTAGGATTTAAACAAGCTCCAGTCTGGATCCAGAACACCTGAGAAGAGATGATGCTGACCCTCAGAGGACCTCAGATGATGCTAACCCTGAATCAACAAACAGAACTAACAATTATTGCTACAAGTGTGACTGAATCATATAATAACTTAATTACTAATATTGATAGTTCATCGTCTAGCTGACTACGTCTTGTATTATTATTATTTTATTTTATTTTTTTCTAAAATCCTGTCACACATGCACAAACTATTAGCTACTACTAAATATTGTCGAAACATAATTTTCGGTAAAGTTGCTTTATAACGATTTGTATTGTAAAAAGCGCTATAGAAATAAACTGAATTGAATTGAACGAGAGAGTTCAGCAGCACACGAGCAGATCGAGCTCATCTCAGATCAATGTTACTGGATCTAAACCACTGAAGACCCCCAGCAGACCCAGAGCGCCCCTCTCAGCTCATTCAGCACGCCACCACACCTCACTCAGTACAGATGAAGAAAGGACAAGAGGAAGTATCACCTTTCTGTAAGAGAGCTCTTAAAAGCCTGGAGGAAACAGAATGTGGCATTCTCAGGAGGGCTGGAAGAGTTTAAACACACACACACACACACACACACCAGTACCTGTAAGTGTCCAGATCTGATTCAGAGCTCCATATGAACATGAGCTCCTAACAGATCTCCTTCAGTACAGCACACCTGTTAGTATTAGTGTGAGAGAGAATAAACCTGAGTCAATCAGAGGATAGAGAGAGAGGCATTCCTGAGATCCAGACGGCTTGCAAAAGCACAATAAGGCCTTCATTCAGTACTTGTATGAAGTCTGACACACACACACATACACTCTCTTACACACACACACACACACACACACACTCTCTCACACTCACACTCACTTACACACTCACTCGCACACACACTCTCTCTCTCTCTCACACTCTCTCTCTCTCACACACACACACACACTCTCTCACACACAGACGCACGCATGCACACACACTCTCACTCACACTCTCACTCACACTCTCACTCTCTCTCTCACACACACACTGCACAAATACACACTCTCTCTCTTACACACACACACACACACACACACACGCACACAGACTCACGCACGCATGCACACATACTCACTTACACACTCACACACTCTCACTCGCACACACACTCTCTCTCTCACACTCTCTCTCACACACACACACACTCTCACACACTCACTCTCACACACTCACACATTCTCACACACTAACATTCTCACTCACACACTCACACTCTCTCACATTCTCACACTCTCTCACACACTAACATTCTCACTCACACACTCACACATTCTCACACTAACATTCTCACTCACACACTCACACTCTCTCACTCACTCTCACACTCTCACACACACTCTCACTCACTCACACATTCTCACACACACACTCTCACACACTAACATTCTCACTCACACACTCACACTCTCTCACTCACTCTCACACACACTCTCTCACACTCACTCTCTCACACTCACTCTCTCACACTCACACTCTCATACATGCACTCTCAAACACAGAGTAACTCACACACTCACACTCACACACTCTCATTCAAATCACACACTCCCACACTCTCACTCCCACACTCACTCTCACGCTCACACTCTCACTCTCACTCACACTCTCTCACACACACACACTCTCACACACTCACTCTCACACTCTCACACACATTCTCACACACTCTCACTCACATACTCTCACACTCACTCTCTCACACTCACACTCTCATACATACACTCTCAAACACAGAGTAACTCACACACTCTCACTCAATCACACACTCCCACACTCTCACACACACACACAATTAGTGTACCGTGTATGGATTCGGTTCTTTTACACTATTTACTGTGCTGCTTCAGCAAATACACAGAAGATGACTGGTTTGGTAAATAAACATGTAAATACGGGCTAGAAGACTTCAGTGAACGTAAACAGTGTTTCAGTCGTAACATGACAGCAGCCTAATAAACCCGTCTCATTAATGTTAATCAAAGAAAAACACCCTCTACACTTGGTTAAAGAGAATCAGACTAGTGAAAGCAATGCAGTGTTTACATTATATATGATTTTAACATTTCTGTAGCATTTCTTCCTTAAATACCACTGGTGAATCACATTTAATATAATAACTCATTTTCATGTATGTAGTTTGACTAACATTTAATGTGTAATATTTGTATTTAGTTTGTGTTACAATGGCCAGGGAATCATTGTCAGATTGAACTGTAAGGAGAGAGTAGGACAGTCACACACGAGCACTAACCAACGACTGCTTTAAGTGTGAACTGAACTGTGTTGCATAAGAAGCTTTCTTGATTTGTGCTAAGAATAGAGCATGAAAATGCAGAAGAGGCGGGAAAAGCTGTAAGAAGAGTGAGGGTTTCATCATCTCCCCCAGTGAGAGTACTGTAGCTAGAGCACATTCAGCCTTTCCCAGGGCCCACACGAACAACACAGAGACTCCTGGGAAGACCTCAAGAGACCGAGTCATTGGTTTAGCCTCTAACAGCACATAGAGGACCGTGAGAAGTGAGATGCCATCCGGTCAGCTCTACAGAGCACTGCGCACCAGAACAGACGGACACAAAAACAGGGCCATCTATCTTACCCACAGTTCAGTGCCCACACTGGGGAATAAACACCAAACCGCTTTACATTCCCCTGCATCTGCACATCTGTACATGTATTAACTGATGTCTATTTCACATTTGGTTTATTTGTATATTATATAAGAAAGTGTAAGGCAGGGTTCAGGCTGCAGAGTTTAGCTGTAACCCTGATCAGACTCAGCTAGCGGTGATTCTCTAATGATCCTGAACACACGGATTAGCTCAAGTGGACCAGATCTGAGGATCCCTGGTGTGAGGTATGATGGGAAACTGCAGGGTATAAATCTGTCACAATTTAATATGCAAACTTTGTGCAAGTTATTTGTTATTTTTCATTAGGCTTACACATGTAGCATGGTGTGGTATTTAGTATATATATGTTTGATGTAAGTACATTTTGTCATTGTACTGTTTTGTACTTGTCCATTAACTCAGAATTTCCTCTAATTCAAAAGTGAATGTAAAATGCGTACCGTCATGTTTAAAGTGAAAGAAAGCGAGTAAGAGAGTTTAGTGACCCCCACCCCAGTGACACCGGTATTACCAGTGCTGTCACACGTCAGTCAACTGGTGGGACGTTTCCTCACGCTCACAGCCTTAGGGAACAAGCTAGAGAAGATCAGAAGTGACTGAAGAATGTGTGTGTGTTTCACAAAATGGAAAGGACATTATGTTTCTTCTCTAAATCATTGTTGAAATACAAACATTCAAATGGAACCTGGACAAAAATGTTATCAGCAGCTTTCAAACATACGTTAAATAAAAGACAAGTGCAGTAAAACTATAGTGAATATGTAATCTAGAGCATGTGAATCAAAATGCTTCCCTCTAGTGTTTTTCTTCTAGCCAGCACTGAATGTAAAGTTGCGTGACATTTTTCACAAGCTGTTTGGTGACATTTTTCACAAGCTGAGGGATTTACATGAGGCTTTCCCGTAAGCTGTACGGTTTTTAACATCTGGTTCACATGCACTGGGTCTAATTCTGGATTGGTTTTTCACTAGTGTTTTTATATAATGCTCATTTTGACAAGAAGCACCGAGCGCAGTGTGTAGATCAGCGGTGTTCACGGGACATGATGGGGACGAGAGCTGCTTCATCTGCTGTTTCTGGCCCGTCCCAGCACGATCATCTCATCGACTGAAGTAATATCAGGATGCAAGGACTTACAGACTTACAACTTCTCAATTAATTAGAATGTAGTGAAAAGTTCATTTCAGTAATTCAACTCAAATTGTGAAACTTGTGTATTAAATAAACTACATCAGTTAGTGTGCCCTGAATTTAAGTCTTTGGTTCTTTTAATTGTGATGATTTTGGTTCACATTTAACAAAAACCCATCAATTCACCGATCTCAACAAATTAGAATACTTCATAAGACCAATAAAAATAATAATACTTTCAGTGAACTGTTGGCCTTCTGGAAAGTATGTTCATTTACTGTACATGTACTCAATGCTTGGTAGGGGCTTCTTTTGCTTTAATAACTGCCTCAGTTCGGCGTGTCATGGAGGTGATCAGTAGCTCTGCTGAGGTGGTCTGAAAGCCCAGGGTTTCTTTGACAGTGGCCTTCAGCTCATCTGCATTGTTTGGTCTCTTGTTTCTCATCTTCCCCTTGACAATAGCCCATAGATTCTCTCTGGGGTTCAGGTCTGGTGACCAACACCATGGTCATTTAACCAACTTTCGTGCTTTTGGCAGTGTGGGCATGTGCCAAATCCTGTTGGAAAATGAAATCAGCATCTTCAGGAAGCTGGTCAGCAGAAGGAAGCATGAAGTGCTCCAAGATTTCTTGGTAAACGGGTGCAGTGACAAAAAACACAATGGACCAACACCAGCAGATGACATTGACCCCAAATCATCACAGACTGTGGAAACTTAACACTGGATTTAAAGCAACTTGGGCTATGAGCTTCTCCAGCTTCCTCCAGACTCTAGGACCTTGGTTTCCAAATTAAAATATAAAACTTGCACTCATCTGATAAGAGGACTCAGGACCACTGGGAAACAGTCCAGTTCTTCTTCTCTTAGCCCAGGTAAGACGCCTCTGATGTTGTCTGTGGTTCAGTAAATCTCTTGACTCGTCTGTGTGTGATGCTCTTGATGCCTTGACCCCAGCCTCAGTCCATTCCTTGTGAAGTTCACTCAAATTCCTGAATCGATTTATCTTGTCAATCCTCATAAGGCTGTGGTTCTCTCGGTTGGTTGTGCATCTTTTTCTTCCAGACCTTTCCCTTCCACTCAACTTTCTGTTAACATGCTTGGATACAGCACTCTGTGAACAGCCAGCTTCTTTGGCAATGAATGTTTGTGTCTTACCCTCCTTGTGAAGGATGTCAATGATTGTCTTCTGGACAACTGTCAGTTCAGCAGTCTTCCCCATGATTGTGTATCCTAAGCCACTTTCACACTGCCATTCCGGCAAATACACGGTTAAATGTTCTGGCAATTCTTCCCAAGTCGCTAGATTTTTCACTTTCACACTGCCAGTGATGACCCGGGATATGTGCGTGCTTTCACACATAACCCGTAAAGATCTTGTAACGACACATGACATCAGCGCGTGACGTGTAATGTACGAGTCGAAAATGCTAGGCACGTTATACTTTCACTGAAGCTGGTGAACTATCTCGGCTTCATTACAGTTTGCACATATTTTTTCGACGCGAACGTTGATCTTCCTTCAAAACAGCTTTTGTTCACACAGCGCTCGTCCCGGGTTGAACCCTGCAATGTTACTAGTAGGGGTGTGCACGGATAGTCGAACATTCGAATATTCGTTCAGCTCTAATTATTCGATAAAAAAAATATATATATATATTCGAATTTCGCAAAAAAAAAAAAAAGTTCACAATAAAACCTAATTTGGTCACTTTCTCTGATGCTCCACAGCATATTTGAAGATGTATGCAAGCAAAAATAAGTAATGAATGAATGAATAAGGGGCAGTTCACATATCGCGCCTAAAAACGGAAGGAAAACACTCGCTGCTTTCTCCTTTCCAAAGCGCTTGGGCAGAAGCGCTCCTGAGGCATCTGTCGTTGCTAAAAAAGAATGACGCAGTCGCTCCATGAAGAGTGGAAATTTCAGCAAAGGACAAATGGATTTGCAGCACAAAATAAATAAATAAAATCGCTGAAATACTAAATTTCAAAATGGCAATCCATATACAGCTATGATCAGCTGTTCCTTCAACTTGGCTGAGCTTTCAACGTTGTTATGGGAAAGGATGAAGCTGAATGGTTAGTTCTTGCAGTGCGCTTGCGGCATTCTGAAAAGTTGAGATGTTTTTAACTCGATGCGATGCGGACACGCCTGGAAAAAACGGGCGTGTCGCACCGCGTGCACATCGCGACAGCGTCGCTTCCATTATGAGCGCGCCTATATTGGAAATAACGATTTTGAGCGCGCAAAAGACACGATATGTGAACAGCCCCTATGAATCGCGGTCTTCTACAGTACTACAAATATGCCGTGGAGAATCACAGAAAGTGATTTCAAGAACATTGCTGCGACATTTCTCAAGCAACGAATAAACACAGCTAATTTGGAGAATGCAGTGAAAACTCCTCTTCTCACGTCTGCCCTAGACTCTCGGCACAAACATCTCAGGTTTCTCGATAAAAACATGAGAAAAGTAAGAATAAAAACTTTTGAACATTATCAGTACATTTTGCTTGTTGCGAGTGGCGCAGATGCAGCCGCTGTCACCAACGATGAAGAGGATGCAATGCCCACTCGTGGGAAAAGGCTGAGCCAGTTCTTCAGCGATGATTACACAGAGTCCAGCCGAGACGAGTGGGAACAGTTCTTACTGGAGACATGTATTCCACCAGATGAGGATCCCATTCAGTGGTGAAACGAAAACACGAAGCGCTTCACAAAACTTATTCGCTTAGCACACCTTTATTTGTGAGTCCTGCCAACGTCTGTGCCGTCAGAGCGCGTTTTCTCCGCGGCCGGCCTTATTGTTAACAGACTAAGGAGCCGACTTTCCCCCGATCGTGTTTACATGCCTGTGTTTCTTAACAAGAACATGTAAAACAATAGAAAAAGAAGCAAAAAAGATTTGCTGACAGTTTAAGTGTTTAAAAGTTAAGTGTAGGCTACGTTCTACAATAGCCTAATTGCTGCAGGCTGCTTTACGTTTTTTCTTTGTTCACTTTTTTTTTCTTTTAATCTGTACTTTTGTTTGTTTGTACGCATTGTTAAAGGTTTTCAGCTACAAAACACGTTGTGTAATGTTCAAGCTTATTGTGTGTAAGCTTGTTCAAAATGACGGAAACAATAAATGTTGCTGAAAAATAACGTCGATCTCATTAAACAATTTAAATAAACGAATATTCGTTTTTTTTTTTAGCTCAAATATTCGAATGTGATATTAAAAGACTTAAAATACTTCAGTTAGTGTGCACTGAATTCATTACAATACATAAGTTTCACATTTTGAGGTGAACTACTGAAATAAATGAATTTTTCCACGACATTGAAATTGACAGTATTAAGATGCACCTGTATATTTGGCAGTTTTAACTGAACCACTGTTGATAGTCTTCCAATGTTGCCATGTTCTCTGAATATCTTTAGGCTTGTTTAGACATCAAACAAGCTACTTCATGGAGTGAGTGAAGTGAGCGGTGAGTCCTAATACTTTGGTTGTATTCCAGCATTTGCACTTATTTAATTTGATGTTGGTCTTGTTTTTGTTTGCTTGTTTGTTTGTTTGTTTTTTCACAGCATGATCTGACATCACTGATTCTTCAGTCCAGATGACACAGGGAGAAACACCAGTGTCTTTTCCCTACCCATTACATTTTACAAAAGCATCTGTCAGATGGTGTTAGCAGTGTATGTAGCATATAGTTTGTTGGGCTGCACACATTTGTTATTATTATGATCATCATCTAACTGCCTGGCATCCTAAAACACTAGTGTGAATGTAATGCAATATCAAAACTAAAAGGAGGTCCCAGTCCACTTTAAAGTCCAGGTACAGGTCAACACACAGACTCAATCTGCACACTGTAAAAGGATCGGAGCGTTTCACTGTGAACTCTCAAAGCTCAAAGATTGATGCATCTAACATCAGAAAGCACGCTTTTAGGGGGATGTAGTAGTACAAAAGTAGGGATGCACCGGTTGACCGGCCATAAATCAGAACCAGACGGTTTTTGCTTAAAATATGCGATCGGCAATCAGCCGGTTTTTGGTCTTTTCTCTGCTGATTTTCCGGAAGTGCGCTCGCGTGCACAGACTACATTGTGATCATCTGCCATCATGTCAGTTGTGTGGAAGTATTTCTAACTCTGTGCTCAGGACACAGACAGCGGTTCAGAACTGGAAGTACAGAGCTACACGTCTGAGACACAGATAACAGGAAGTGAACAGATGTTGTACTGGACACAAAGAGTCTTTCCTGCTCACTGAAGCTGTCCCATACAAGAGGAGACCGTGAAGACATGTTCAGATCAACTTCTCATGTGCTGGATGAGAAACAGAACAGACTAAACCGTGACAAAACAAATGCTTTTATTGTAAAGTCGAACTCGCACACGTTAGAGAAGTCAGAAGTAAACAACAGTTCTGTATAGGATCATTATTTTTATTTCACCTTAAAATTACATCGACTTAATTTGATTTAAAATCACCTGCTGTAGCACACTGGAAAAAAGTGTTTCATTCATCCAATTAATTTTTTTTTTCTTGACCCAATAGTTATTTATTTTTCATTGGCTCAGTTAAAAATATATAGATGTCAATCGTTACCCTATTTTTATTTTATTTTTATTGGATGAATGAAACGCTTTGCATCTTTGTTTTATTCGCACCGACATTATTTGATTTTAACATTTTGGAATAATGTATTTATATAGCATACTTTTATTAAGTCTCACTGGTAAAGACCTTTTTTTTTATTTAAAGCCAAATTTACAAATTAAAATACTGAACACTGCTGAAGAAACCTCTTATTGAACGTGTGTTGTGTTGATTGTAGAACTGTGCAGTTATTGCTTTAATTTCACACGTTCACAGTTAATCTTCTGATTTAAGGCCAGTTGTGTGTGGTTTTAGAAACAGAAGATAAAGTCTGATGTGTGTATCATCTGTGTTTGTACTGAATGTAGTCTACTGTGCAGTTACTGAGGATCATTTCAGATGGTTATTGTTTTCAATAGACAACAGCAAGTCTGGTCTATTAAATACCAAATAAACATCTTGTTCATGCACGCTTTCCTTTCTTGTTTGTTGCTTAAAGAATAAATTAATAAATCTGATATCGGTATTGTAATCCTGAAATAAAATCCTGATGGGTGCATCTCTACAGAACAGTTTGAGAACCGCTGGCTCTGACAGGTTTCTCGTGTGGAGAACGCCAGCCTTATATACAGTAAGTGTACACAGCATAGAGGGTTTAGAAACACACACTCACACCAGAAAACTACTAACTGATCAAAAGTCTTTGTTTGATCACCTGCTCTTCCCTGTGGATGACCTCTGACCTACTTCATGCTGAATTCTAGTTCCTCTTCATCTTACACTTGAAGCTGTCTTTTTAAAAACAGGATAGTTACAGTCTAAGATTTCAGATGCTGTTTGAAAATACGTCTATAAACCACTGCTATAAAAATATTCAGTTCAAATTTCAAATGTTTAGTATTAAAGTTAAAAAAATAATAATAATAATAATTTAACTATGTTAAATGCACATAATATTCAGTTGTTAAATATCACCTGTCAGTAATTCAAATATACACAGTTTGAAGTGAATGTTTTCTGCTACAGGAAGCAGTGACGTCAGACTCGTGATGATGAAGGTCCTGCCCGTCATCATCACGAGTCTGACGTCACTGCTTCCTGTAGAATAGAATTCATCACAGAGAGAGAGAGAGAGAGAGAGAGAGAGAGAGAGACACAGAGAGAGAGAGAGAGACAGAGAGAGAGAGAGAGAGAGAGAGAGACACAGAGAGAGAGAGAGAGAGAGAGAGAGAGAGAGAGACACAGAGAGAGAGAGACAGAGAGAGACACAGAGAGAGAGAGACAGAGAGAGACACAGAGAGAGAGAGAGAGAGAGAGAGAGACACAGAGAGAGAGAGAGAGACACACAGAGAGAGAGAGCATCAGTGTCTGGACGTACACAGGTCCTGACAGGACTCCTCCTCTCCGGGTGATAACACACTGATAACATCACTGACGTTCAGTGAATGTGACAGAACCAGTTGCTCTTATGAAATACTCCGTGGAAAACCAGACGGCGAGCGTCCCAGCATGCATCTGACTGGCTCAATGTGTGTTTAAACTCACTGCCAGCAGTCAATAAACACTTTCCATTCAGTCATGGATTAGCTGAACACTACCTTCTGTGTGTAACTCCAGCAGGAACAGACTTGGATCACAGAATGAGGATTGAGTGTTAGCTCTGTGTAACGCGTCACAGACAGACCGCTGGAGTCAGAACACATGTGTCTCACTGCTTTAACAGAGAGCTGAAGAAGAAGAAACATCAGCCCCTTCCAATGACACGGAGATTATCGGGACAGGACCAGATTCATTGACTTCCAGTAAAGGACAAACAGAGTAAAGAGCTTTGTGCAGATCCTCACAGCTGAACAGATGTGTTTGTTCTGAGAGAGAAACATGACTCGAGCCTTGTGCTGACCGACCGAACATCTGGACGCGCTCCAGCGGTGAAGACTGACCACTCTCTGACCAGCTGGGACTCGGACGTCCAGCTCAGAACACAGTTTCAGCGGTTTCATCCCAAGCCAGGGTCCCTTTAGTGTTCCTGTAGCTCAATCGGTAGAGCGTTGTGGTATCAAGCGCAAGGTTGGGAGTTCGATTCCCCGGGAACACATTTTTTCAGTTAAATAAATGTTCTATATTTTAGTTCAATACTATGCATTTCATATTTTGAGAAGATAATGTGTTATAAAATACTATTTGTGATGATCCATTAAGGACCACTTCAAATATTAATTCTTATATTTCTATAACTTAAACATTATAATTAGTATTTGTAATGCCATGGTTTATCCACTAGGAATGACTCTTTAATAAATATACACTTTTCTACAGTCTAGTTTCTCAAAAGAGTACTGCAACTCACACGAGCTCATTATTTTTAGGCTTTGCATTTGAATAAATATTTAGACATGATTAAAAACTAGGATTATTAAATATGAAAGTTAAAAAGTTCATAAATTGCATCTTTTTCGTTTTTAATAATCCTTGTGTAAGTGAATATTAATGAAAACAAGCAAACACTGAACTGAACCCAGTAAAAGTTTCAAATGGTGCTAAAGGAGATGTGTCTCCTCTTCTACAGTGTACACGAGTACAGACACTGAACCAGTCTCTCTAGGGCTCAGGATTATAATTACTGCTGCAGAGCACACACACACACACACACACACACACACACACACACACACACACACACACACACACTCAAGCCCAGCTCAAGACATGCTTTACTCATGCAGTTATCTCCTGCATCGGTTCATAAGGAGCTCATTGAATGCTTTGGCACTGGAGCACAGCTCAAATGAGTGGAAATTACTGTTAAACATGTTTGCATCAAAGCGTCTTACACATGCTCTTGACTGGGTAAACTGCCCTAAACACACACACACACACACACACACACACACACACACACACCCTGTGGTCAACACTGAACTACATGTACACTAATGAAGTGAAGAGCAACACTTCCCACCATCACCTCCTCACACACAGGTCAAAGGTCACCGCGCTACATGTTGACTCAGGTGCTCTGACGTCACCCTCACCCTCAGTGTCTGACTCGTGTGTCCGGGTCAGAGCCCGTGTGTGTCTCCGGTGCCCGTACCTTGTCCAGCTCGTCGTGCAGCTCGGAGAGGGTGGGTCTGATCAGCTTCTCGCCCAGCGGAGCCGCGGTCCTCCGGTAGAAGTCGATGTTGGGCACGGCGTCGATGGTGTTGTGTCCGAAGGTGCGGAGGTAGTAGGTGTTGGTGTGGGTGTCGTAGTGATGGTGCTGCTGGCTGCCCTCGCTCATCACCGTGTCCCCGTTCTGCGCGATCTCCGCCGGCGCCGCGTCCGGACTCGAGGCCGCGAAGTTCACGACCCGAAACCGGCCCTTGGCTTCCTCGCCGCCGGCCACGGGATCCCGGAGCGCGTACTCGGGCGGGGAGTCGGGGGCCACCGCTGTGTGTCCGTCCCCCGCGGCCTCTGACACCCGGTCCACCTGGAAGCGGCTCTGGCTCGGGCTCGGACCCGCGGGGGCGCGCGTGTAAGGCTCGGGCGCGGAGAGATGGTCGCTCGGGGGCGGAGGAGACGACATGACGGGTCAGGAGCGCGTTCCCACACAGATAGTGTCCGACTGAAGTTCGATAAGTGTGACTGATGCTGCAGGAAGACTACAGTAACGCACATGCGGATGCAAATGAAGAGCAGCGGCACGTCCAGTCACCAACTGCTGGCCAGTTAACCGCGCTCGAGGAAATATCCGACGCGCTGCCCGGTGTGTGCGCTCACGAGGACTCCAAAGACACAGATGATCTCCGGGAAGCGAGCTTTCCGTGATGTATTTACGCCGTGATGCTGCGCGCCCTTGCAGCTCCTCCTCTCGTGCCCGCGAGTCTCGCCGCTTTATTATACGCCACTGCAGCAGAGCGGCGATGCTGTGCGATATCGCGAGAGGAGGCGTGCTCGCGAGATCTGCTCCATCAGGGGTGGAGACTCTGGAGCGCGCAGAGGCACAACAAAGAGCTCATAACGTTCCTGACATAGACTGAGCCTAAACTAACTATCTGTCCCAGTCTGCTGTACTTGACTTCTCGCTGTCGCTTTAAAAACACCTACAACCGAAACACAGCCTGAACAATGACAACAATAACCTACTATCACTATAACGATCTTCAGATCCTTTCAACGGTTTATTTTACAGACTTTGTTTCTAAAATCTTCCCCTTTTCACATAACCCTTTGCTCTCTAGAAACTACAACGGCGTTTGAGATTACGAGATTAAAGTCGCATTCCCGTAGGCAGGGGGGGTTCGGGTGGTTCGAACGAACCCCCCCTCACTGCCAAAGGAATTCCAGAATTTAAGTCTTTTTTTTCATGCATCGGCTCTGAATGATGATATGAATGATGATGGGGGGTATTTTTATTATTATTATTATTATTATTATTATTATTAAAAGGATTTCTCTATTTTTTCCACTCAATAGTCTACAATACAATAGCCATATAAGCGTAGTGTAATTATAATAAAAAAATAAAAAAAAGTAGGAAATTCAATGATATATTGGCTGTGCAATATCAACTTTTTTCATTGGCCAATACCGGCAGACTGGAGCCAATGGAAATGCTTCTCCTTCTGTGCGTGTCTTATTCCTCTGAGAACTTCGAAGCAGACCGCTTGAGGTAAATTATTTGGAATGATTAATTAATTTGCGATGCTTGCCAGCTCTCACGCTTTCACCGTGAGACACTTTCCACACAGTCTTATGCCACACATCAATTTTCTCACGCACAGTAAAATCGCAAAGCATAGAGGACACGGAAATCGACAGACAAGACAGAGCAGGTTACTTATGTTATAAAAAATAATCTAAGCGCTCAGATTCTGTCAGTTTTATTACAAAATTCAAGTAATAAGTTTTGCCGCTTGTAAATGTGACGGGACAGATCCCTATAGTGGCAGGATCATCTCTAGCTAATAGTAAATATACACGAATGAACAATGTTGAAAGATACATAAATTAATATTCCTCCTCATATCGATCAATCAGTTTTTTTCAATGCCCAAAGAGGTCAATAAAACTGCTGGAGAACAATTATGTCACAACATTTACCTCAGGAAAGCCAATTAATTACCATATATGTAGCACGTTAGTTGGCTAGAAAGTCAATTATGTAGCCAATTAGCTAATTATATGTATGCCTTCTATATTACATATTTATTATATTTTTTAATTATATTATTAAATACAGTTGTTGTTATAATCATGGCCGTAGCCAGCTATGAGGTCACCGAGGTCCGGACCTCGGTAAATTGTTCATGTTCGGAAAAAAATAGTTCTCCGATTGACTAATTTTCTGCTAAACTCCTCATATGAATGTCTGCATGTATAATTCAGCATGTTTAGCGTCCGTGGTATGAAAATAATCGCTTCCGAAGTGAACGAGTCTTCAGAGAGTTGAGAGCGAGAGCGCGAGACGCAGCATCTATGTTGGCAGATCCAGCTATTATAAGGTTTTTTTTTTACTTGTTTTTCCACTTAATTTAACACTTTAGAAAGTTAATAAAGTAGGAAGTTGAGGTTTAGGGTCAGCGATAACTTTATAATTTCCAAAATATCTTAAATAATTTCAGTCCATTTTATTATTTATAGGTTTTTGTTTATTTTAATAGAAAATCTGGCAACATTCCTTTGCCCTGCATTAGTCTGGGAGTTATCAAAAAAGTGAGCGGCTATTTACACTAAGTGCAAATAGGATAATTTTTTTGTGATATGTTATTTACACTAAGTGCAAATATCAATAGATTCTATGTATACTCTATTCAAATAACAGGATTTTCTGCTGTTTATACTAGGCTACTTACTTCAAATAGTGGCAATTATCTGCACCTCAGTATTGTAGTACATTATAAAACAGAATGCAATAATAACTTATTGAGTGTAATTTAATGGATGTCACCTTATTGGGACAATAAAACCCTCCCTACACCTACCCTTAACTTTTTGATTATTTACTTCATTTACATTGAAAATAAATACTTTTCTGATGTGATTTGAAATTTGAAAAGGGAGAAGAAATAACGCCAAAAGGCAGATTTGAACCCGTGTTGATCACATCAATGACACACAGTTTATCTTCTGTGCCACTGGAACTTAGTTAAGAATTGTCTTTTGTAATCTTAACTATGCAAAAAACACGTTTGGTGGGTAATATGTATGTTAACAAACTTTGATGCAATAAACAGGGAATGATTTAAAAAGAGCATCCCTCCAAAAACATCTACATTTCTGTCTCTTTTCAAGTGTTATAATATAATTAGTTGAATTTATAGGGGTTATTATATCACGATTCTATAATAAGGGGGTTAATATAGAAACTCCCTGGACCTCACTAATTTTCAAAGCCTGGCTATGGCCATGGTTATAATAATAAAACGCAATATATTTCAGTATTTGAACCTCATAATTAAATACAAACGATGGAGAAAAACTGCAAAAAGGTCCACTTTTTGAAAAAAAGAACCCCCCCTTTCAATAGGCTGGCTACGAACCTGAGTCGTAATATTTCGAGAATAAAATCGAAATTACGAGAAGAAAGTCGAAATGTTCGGAGAATAAAGATTTAAGTGACTGATTGCTATTCTGACAGATGCAGATGTCCCAGAATGTCTCAGCTTTCAATATCTGTCCGTTTTATAGCGAAATACAAACCATATATTACAATAATGTGTTCTTCACGCTGTTTAATGTGGTCAGATCGCTGTTATGCTTCAGTTTAAGTGGCGTGTGAGTCTTTACAATATCACAATAATGAGACATTATTTTAATTATACATTATATAGGCTACTGTTTCTTGTTGCCTTCTTCACTTTTATATCTTGCTATAATTTGAATTAAAGAATTAAAACACATGTATAATTTGTATTTCGTGATAAAACGAAGTTGTTAATTGTTAGTTGTTAATAAACAAAACACAAAATTATTGCGATTACTTGGTGTCTGGTGTACTACAAATTACAAACCCCATTCCAAAAAAGTTGGGACACTGCATGTTTTTATTCACAATTTGTACAATGATGTTGTAATTGATGCATTATGTGGTCTGGCATTGTCATGATGGAAAATGCGAGGTCTTCCCTGAAAGAGACGACGTCTGGATGAGAGCATATGTTGTTCTAGAACTTGGATATATCTTCCAGCATTGATGGAGGTTTTCCAGATGTGTAAGCTGCTCATGCCACACACACTCATGCAACCCCATACCATCAGAGATGCAGCTTCTGAACTGAGCGCTGATAACAACTTGGGTTGTCCTTGTCCTCTTCAGTCCGGATGACATAGTGTCCCAGTTTTCCAAAAATAAATTCACATTTTGATTGGTCTGACCACAGAACAGTTTTGTGCTTTGCCACAGTCCATTTTAAATGAGCCTTGGCCCAGAGAAAACACCTGCGCTTCTGGATCATGTTCAGATATGGCTTCTTTTTTGACCTGTAGAGTTTTAGCTGGCAACGGTGAATGGCACGGTGGATTGTGTTCACTGACAATGTTTTCTGGAAGTATTCCTGAGCCATTTTGTGATCTCCAATACTGTATCATTCCTGTATGTGATGCAGTGCCGTCTAAAAGCTGAAGATCACGGTCATCCAGTATGGTTTTGACCCTTGACCCTTACGCACAGAGATTGTTCCAGATTCTCTGAATCTTTGGATTATATTATGCACTGTAGATGATGATAACTTCAAACTCTTTGCAGTTTTTCTCTGAGAAACTCTTTCTGATATTGCTCCACTATTGTTCACCGCAGCATTGGGGGAATTGGTGATCCTCTGCCCATCTTGACTTCTGAGAGACACTGAGAGGCTCTTTTTAAACCCAATCATGTTCCCAATTGACCTAATAAGCTGCAAACTGGTCCTCCAGCTGTTCCTTAAATGTACATTTAACTTTTCCGGCCTCTTATTGCTACCTGTCCCAACTTTTTAGGAATGTGTATGATGTCTCACTTTCAACATTTGATATGTTATCTATATTCTATTGTGAATAAAATATAGGTTCATGAGATTTGTAAATTATTCCATTCCTTTTTTACTACAATTTGTAGAGTGTCCCAACTTTTTTTGGAAAAAGGTTTGTATATTTTAAATATAAATTTAAATAAATACATTTAATTAAATGTTAATTCAAATTTAATTTTATAAATATAATATCCAACCATTTACTGTATTATACCATGAATAAAAGAAACAGCACGTGAATAGGCCTAGTCACTTATGATACCTCAGAAAAGGGACGTTTTTGTGGAGAAGGTGGTGGAATGTTCACAAAGAAAACAGTTTAATTTAATGAATTGTTTCATATAAATACAGCGATCTGATCACTGAAGAGCTTGAAACACATTATTGTAAGACACGTTATTTGTGTTTCGCTATATAACTGATTTTTAAAGCTGAGACATGTTAAAAGTATGCCTCCCAATAGCACAAAGCAAATAACTAATGCAATGGAAGATATGAAATGTTATTTCAAAGCATACTGTCCATGACACACACGATTTCTGATAATAATCCCACATATATCTGTAGTGTATGAACAACAGCGTTCAATAAGAGAGCCACAGCGCCCCCTGAAGTGTGTGAGCTGAAGTTAAGATACAAAGTCTGTTCATAAATATCATATTGTTGATATGAATCTGTTTCCGAGAGTCTTTAAGCCGACCCTTCCTCATCCGGGTAACCTAATGCTGTGACCTGCAGCCCCCGCTGATCTCAGTCATTTGACAATAGAGCCCTGCTCTCAAAATAATATAAGGGTCCATCTTCAATTGCGGTGGCAATCACTACAGTTTACGGTTTACAGTTTACTACAGTTGACCTTAAATACCAATAAATTATAAAAAGGTTGCATGTTTGTATTCTGTAGAGTTAACACAATTTCTGCACTATTAATAGTTTTTTTTTGTTTTAAAATACACATTTAATTGACTTTGGGAGACTGCATTTGTAACAAAATATGCATGTTCCCGTCATACCTTAGAGAGATTTTGAATGGAATGGAATTGCAAAAACATTTTTAATACAAATAAAGTGGCTATAATGTGAATATCGATTTTTATTTTACATATGTGTAGTTTTATTAAAATGTTATTTTGTTATATTTAAGAGAAAAGTTGTGTCCCCCAAATTCATGTCTGTTGATCAGATGATCAGATCTTTGTTCTGTTCTCTAGCCTTCTCCTGCAATTGGCGTAGAACACAGATCATGTCGGAGGTGGACCGATCCTTTCTGAAGCCGCACTGTGACTCAGGAAGGATTCTCTCTGTGATGTGCTTAGTAAGACGAAACAGCATGACCTTTGTTAATACTTTCCCCGCCACAGAGAGCAGGGATATCCCACGACTGTCTCCACAGATGGACTTGTCGCCCTTTTTCTTGTGGATAGTAACAGTGTGAGAGTCTTTCCAGCCTTGTGGAACAGCTTTTTGTGCCCATATTATCTGGATAAGTTGGTGGAGATTTTTGGTGAGCAGATACCCGCCTTTCTTTAGAGCCTCTGCAGGGATTCCATCAGGACCAGCAGAGTTATTGTCCTTGAGACTTCGTACTGCTGCCAGGACTTCTGAGAATCTGGGAGGGTCATCTAGCTCATGCACAGGTGGGAGCTTTGGAAGGCGCTGCAGGACAGTGGGGTCAGTCGGATTGTATTGGTTAAGAACGGTGTTAAAATGTTCAGCCCAACGCTCAAGAATTTCTTGTTTGTCCTTGTGCAGCATTGTGCCGTCTGCAGATCCGATAGGGGTGATTATGTGTTTTTGGGGTCCATATAGTGATTTTATTGCATTGTAGAAAGCTTGAGAGTTGTTGGTGTCAGCATAACCTTGAATTTCATGGGCTTTCCTAAGCCACCAGTCATTCTCCATTATGTGAAGCCGTCGTTGCACCTCAGCACGGATCTCACTGCAGTGCGAGTGTAGAGAGGGAGATTGTGGATTGGAGAGGTGGGCAGAGAGGGCTTTACGCTTCTCCTCCAGAAGGTTGTGTATTTCAAGAGAGCTGTCGTCAAA
This sequence comes from Carassius gibelio, assembly GCF_023724105.1. Classification (NCBI taxonomy): domain Eukaryota; kingdom Metazoa; phylum Chordata; class Actinopteri; order Cypriniformes; family Cyprinidae; genus Carassius; species Carassius gibelio. The sequence continues at coordinate 21,941,418 of NC_068380.1, read as the reverse complement.
CCAGTCCTGGTGAAGTTTTGAGGTGAAACCAATTGTATCGGAAGCAGCTTGTTGTATAGCTGAGCTAAGGTTAGCCCATGCGCTTTCAGCTGTATTGCTTGGGGATGAGTGATGGTGGAGGAAAGGTTATTAGCCAAGCAGCGACGGTACGATGCAGTAATGTCAGGAGATTAAAGCTCGAGCGTTGAGCCATCTTGAGGGTTGTTGCCTGGCGTGTTGAGGTCGGACCTTTAGATGTATCTTGGATCTGATCAGCCGATGGTCTGTCCAGCACTCCGCCCCACGCATTGCTCGGGTGATGGAGATTTCATGTAGATCTTGTTGCCGTGTTATAATGTAGTCCAGCAGGTGCCAGCGTTTTGATCTGAGGTGCATCCATGATGCTTTGTATTTATTTTTCAGTTGGAAAGTTGTATTGGTTATGACCAGTTTATGCTCAGAGCAGAGGGAGAGGAGTCGCAGGCCATTCTTGTTCATGTTGCCTAAACCATGTTTCCTGATTACAGAGCATGTTGCTGGTGCCTACTCTGGCATTGAAATCTCCCAAAAGCATAAGTTTATCAGTTTGAGGAACTTTGTGAAGAGCTCTGTCAAGAGACTCGTAAAAGTCATCTTTGATGCTTTCTTCATCATCCAGAGTTGGTGCATAAGGGCTTATCAAGGTTGTATAGCGACCCTTCGCAAGGGGAATGTCGATGTTGTATTTGTTAAGCTCGCTCGCAACCAGGGCAGTGCGCCTGCAGGGTCAGTCAGTTCCATGCACATCAAGAAGTGTGCGTACGTTCCATGTAGCCAAAATTTGTAGTGTCGATTTATATTTTCGACCGCGTAATGGGATGCTTTTACGACAGCGGTGGGCCGCCCAGGAGTGTAGGGAACAGGCAATGTTTGGGTCACCTTTTCTAGACCCTCCCCCGATTGGCGGTGAGCAGTGCGGACCCTGAAGAGGGCTGCTCAGTCACACAAGAAGCTACCGGAGGTGGACGCTGTTCCAACCCATCCACACAACGACCATCACGCTTGTGCCACCTCCGTGCAGGGCTCATGCTAAAGGCTGCCAGTCTGATCCAAGACCTGCCTCGGTCACATTTACCCTATCGCCGAAGGACTTGTATGGTGAAGTGATAGCATACGCAGAGAGTGGATTAATGTGAAGAGAGAGGTGCGCAAACCCTATCTCCACAACTTCACTCCAGAATCCAATATTCAGTGGCAGGAGACAACCACATGGACGGTGGAGTTGCAGGGGGCTGCCAGGTCTCTCTCTGTTGAGCCGCATCTCGCGTGTCCCCAACGCGGCCCTGTCTTGAGGAGATGAAATGCTCATGGAAGACTACCCACAGAGCAGTGGAGGCAGCAGTATTAGTTGATGGCGGACTGTACTCGCCATGTCAAGGAGTATCATTGGCATAAATGGAGTTTTTGCAACGGATCTAGTGATGACACTCAACTAGTCCCTCCATACCTGATAAACCTCCGCTGTTGGTCCACGACTACTTATTCGTCTGGGGACCACCGCAAGGAGCCCCCAGCTTATTTCGTAGCTAACCTTCATATCTGAAGGAATGTCCATTATCCGCCAATGATGGACGTGGTTGGTAGCAGTCAGCTCTGCCCCATAAAATATGTATGTCCAATAAAAGAAGGCCTTAAAAACGCACAAACACACACGCATGGACACACACACACACACACACACACAGTCAGACAGATAGACACACACCCACAGTCAACTCAAGTCAAGTCACCTTTATTTATATAGCACTTTAAACAAAATACATTGCGTCAAAGCACTGAACAACATTCATTTGGAAAACAGTGTCAATAATGCAAAATGATAGTTAAAGGCAGTTCATCATTGAATTCAGTGATGTCATCTCTGTTCAGTTTAAATAGTGTCTGTGCATTTATTTGCAATCAAGTCAATGATATCGCTGTAGATGAAGTGACCCCAACTAAGCAAGCCAGAGGCGACAGCGGCAAGGAACCGAAACTACATCGGTGACAGAATGGAGAAAAAAACCTTGGGAGAAATCAGGCTCAGATGGGGCCAGTTCTCCTCTGACCAGACGAAACCAGTAGTTCAATTCCAGGCTGCAGCAAAGTCAGATTGTGCAGAAGAATCATCTGTTTCCTGTGGTCTTGTCCTGGTGCTCCTCTGAGACAAGGTCTTTACAGGGGATCTGTATCTGGGGCTCTAGTTGTCCTGGTCTCCGCTGTCTTTCAGGGCAGTAGAGGTCCTTTCTAGGTGCTGATCCACCATCTGGTCTGGATACGTACTGGATCCAGGTGACTGCAGTGACACTCTGATCTGGACACAGACTGGATCTGGTGGCTATGGTGACCTCGGAATAAGAGAGAAACAGACAAATATTAGCGTAGATGCCATTCTTCTAATGATGTAGCAAGTACATCGGGTGTTATAGAAAGTGTTCAAATTATCAAATTGCCTGAGTTTTGAGAACGTAGCGGACGTAGAGGAGTATAATGTAAAAGGAGCTCATTCAAATACTAAGGTGCTAAACCATTCAGGGCTTTATAAGTAATAAGCAATATTTTAAAATCTATACGATGTTTGATAGGGAGCCAGTGCAGTGTGGACAGGACCGGGCTAATATGGTCATACTTCCTGGTTCTAGTAAGAACTCTTGCTGCTGCATTTTGGACTAGCTGTAGTTTGTTTACCAAGCGTGCAGAACAACCACCCAATAAAGCATTACAATAATCTAACCTTGAGGTCATAAATGCATGGATTAACATTCCTTTTTTTGACATTGAGAGCACAGGCCGTTATTTAGATATATTTTTGAGATGGAAAAATGCAGTTTTACAAATGCTAGAAACGTGGCTTTCTAAGGAAAGATTGCGATCAAGTAGCACACTTAGGTTCCTAACTGATGACGAAGAATTGACAGAGCAACCATCAAGTCTTAAACAGTGTTCTAGGTTATTACATGCAGTGTAATTATCTGTTTTTTCAGAATTTAGCAGTAAGAAATTACTCGTCATCCAGTTTTTTATATCGACTATGCATTCCATTAATTTTTCAAATTGGTGTGTTTCACCGGGCCGCGAAGAAATATAAAGCTGAGTATCATCAGCATAACAGTGAAAGCTAACACCATGTTTCCTGATGATATCTCCCAAGGGTAACATATAAAGCGTGAAGAGTAGCGGCCCTAGTACTGAGCCTTGAGGTACTCCATACTGCACTTGTGATCGATATGATACATCTTCATTCACTGCTACGAACTGATGGCGGTCATATAAGTACGATTTAAACCATGCTAATGCACTTCCACTGATGCCAACAAAGTGTTCAAGTCTATGCAAAAGAATGCTGTGCTCAATTGTGTCAAACGCAGCACTAAGATCCAATAAAACTAATAGAGAGATACACCCACGATCAGATGATAAGAGCAGATCATTTGTAACTCTAAGGAGAGCAGTCTCAGTACTATGATACGGTCTAAATCCTGACTGGAAATCCTCACATATACCATTTTTCTCTAAGAAGGAATATAATTGTGAGGATATTACCTTTTCTAGTATCTTGGACAGAAAAGGGAGATTCGAGATTGGTCTATAATTAACTAGTTCTTTGGGGTCAAGTGGTTTTTTGATGAGAGGCTTAATAACAGCCAGTTTGAAGGTTTTGGGGACATATCCTAATGACAATGAGGAATTAATAATAGTCAGAAGAAGATCTATGACTTCTGGAAGCACCTCTTTTAGGAGCTTAGATGGTATAGGGTCTAACATACATGTTGTTGGTTTAGATGATTTAACAAGTTTATACAATTCTTCCTCTCCTATAGTAGAGAATGAGTGGAACTGTTCCTCAGGGGGTCTATAGTGCACTGTCTGATGTGATACTGTAGCTGACGGCTGAATGGTTGCAATTTTATCTCTAATAGTTTCGATTTTAGAAGTAAAGTAGTTCATAAAGTCATTACTGCTGTGGTGTTGGGAAATGTCAACACTTGTTGAGGCTTTATTTTTCATTAATTTAGCCACTGTATTGAATAAATACCTGGGGTTATGTTTGTTTTCTTCTAAAAGAGAAGAAAAGTAATCAGATCTAGCAGTTTTTAATGCTTTTCTGTAGGATAGGTTACTTTCCCACCAAGCAATATGAAATACCTCTAGTTTTGTTTTCCTCCAGCTGCGCTCCATTTTTCGGGCTGCTCTCTTTAGGGTGCGAGTATGCTCATTATACCATGGTGTCAAACTGGTTTCCTTAACCTTCCTCCTATGATCGAGACAGCAGTCCTTCATGTAATCTAGATCATCGTGTTTGTGTTTTGTAGAGTGTTCCAGGGGATTAAAGCAAACAATATATTTCAGATCTAGAGGAGTAATAGTAAATGATAATATAGTGAGTGATTGTAAATGTGTAAAGTTGATGAGCTCATTATTAGTGTCAGATCCTCATAAATCATTTTCATGGTTTCTAAGGCTAGGACCTGCAGTTCCTCGAAGGAGTTAAGTTAATACTAGCCTAAGTCCCTCTTCAAAACACACACTAGTTTTACACTAGTTCCTGTCAGGGTCTGTGGGAAACAATGAAAGGCAGGAATTTTACTGTCACACTGATAGTGGATTGCCCAACATTGTTTTATCCCACTTTGACCTCTCTTTCATTGTTATTCTGTGTGTGTGTGTGTGTGTGTGTGTGTGTGTGTGTGTGCGTGTGTGCGTGTGTGTGTGTGCATGTGTGTGTGTGTGTGTGTGTGTGTGCTCTTGTTTTTGTATCATATCAGGACACAGCTCTGTATAATGACATGGGTATGACACAGGTATTACAAGGAGAGGGTGACTTATGAGGACATAACCCATGTCCCCATTTCTCAAAACACTTATAAATCATACAGAATGAGTTTTTTTGAGAAAGTAAAAATGCACAAAGTTTCCTGTGAGGGTTAGGGTTAGGTGTAGGGTTGGTGAAGGGAGATAGAATATACAGTTTCTACAGAATAAAAACCATTACACCTATGGGATGAACACACTTTACACAAAAACAAACATGTGTGTGTGTGTCTGTGTGTGTGTGTGTGTGTGTGTGTGTGTGTGTGTGTGTGTGTGCCTGTGTGTATCTGTGTGAGTGTGTGTGTGTGTTTGGCTTCATTTCGAAGTGTGACACATCAGAGTTTCTCTTGGGCTTCTTCTATACTCTTCGGTCACAAGCAAGCAGATTTTCATTGCATTGCGTCATACATTAGGCCCACTGTACACTTTCTGAATTGGATTGAACAAAATAAATTGCACTAGTTTTGTCTTTTGGGAAACATGTAAGTATTAGCTTCTGAAGAGCTGTGCTATATGAAATATTGATATGATCTTAAACAAAATAAGAAAAATGTACACATCGTTCTGTGATAGTGGAGTATTAGTCCTAAAATTCATACAGTCATGGCTGGAAAAGCTATGTGGAAGTGCAGGAGCTGGAGGGTTTCAGATCTCAATCCTCTGTGACTGTACAGAACTCAGACATGAGCCATCAAGAACCAGTGTTCAGCTGCTCACATTAACTCCAGATCCAAGCTGAAATCACTACACATGGGGCTTGAAAACCAGAATACATCACACATGTGTCAAAGCTTCACAAAGCAGTGTTTCAATAACCCTTTATCCCATGTGAGTGGAGACTTTCACTTGATGTTCACAACTCATGGGAATGATGTGAGCGTGTGTAAATAATGAGTGAATGGTGATTTTAGGGTGGATTATAAACATATATGTCTATAGAGTGCTCACAGTTCACATCACCCTGGTTCCCTCCACATAAACCCTACAGCTGTTTTCCACTGGCTTGTGGATTATTGCAGAAAAGACTGCCTGCATTTCTTGAATTTCTTTAATCTTCATACATATGTTATGAATTATGAAGCCTATATACAATGGACAGAAGTAAAGACTCAACTACACTATGGTCATACGTCTTCAGCATCGCTATCATTCAGCTTCAACAACAGCTTCAACATTCAGCTGTGAACTCAGGAGACTGCTACTTAAATCTTTAGACCCTGACTTCATTTCCCTTAATGAAACTTATGCAATGATACACTGGACTTTGTTGGATTTACTTGGTATGGACATAATCGTATTGTCCATAAGAGGGCTGTTAAAGCCTCGGGTTGGAGTTGGATTTGTAAGGTCCAGGCACTCGGCCCAAGGAAGGTATCCGGTGCTGGATGAAGGTTTCCTGCGTGTTCTGTCTTTCAGCGCGTAGAGCTATTCATTTTAGGTTAAACTCAAATCTGACTCCATTTTAGTATGACCTCGAATTTAGGTTGAAATGCAAATTGGTTGTATGCCTTTTTAATTAATATTCTTCTGACATTTGATTATTCTAGTTAACTCTATTTTTATATTAACTCATTCATTCGGGTACTCATGTTGCTAACAAGGATACAACGTAATCTACTAGTCAATAATTACAGAGTAAGACAGAATAGAATCAAAATGTAACAATTTATTTACAGTCAGGTAGATATGTATTTTGCCAATTACATATCCAATTGAAACACATCAAATCATATCAATATAAAACATCAAATTCTCAAAGATGAATCTAAAAGTAAAATATGCATACCTGACCTTAGAAAATACATAGTATGAAGTGAAGAGACACACAACACACTACGGGCTTTCTGGCTACAGAAATCGCCCTGATCCTTTTGCTGCAATCCTTTAAATACCTCAGACCAAGACAAACATCCCCCGAGATGAAGACAGAAACTAACAATTTGGCAGGTGGATGAATGTCTCCAGGGTTTCTACCTGTGGTTGAGCTCAGCATGTGAGCGCAGTTCAGTGGGTCAATCTGAGCCTTTACGACTTGTTCAGTTTACGTGTCATTCCTTTGTGGAGAAACCTCTGCTCCTTATGGCACCTTCTCTAGGACGGTAGTCTGACCCATCTTCGTGAATCCTCTCACCTCCAGCGGTGCAGTTTTTTAAGCAGACTTCAGTAGGTGAAGGTGTTCTCCTTGCTCCTTGATTTGTGTGGGACACCTGAAAAGCATCTTAGTGGCCAATGACTGAATTCTGATCAGCTTCATTTCATCACCCATGGAGTAAGATAGAAACGTCATAAGTTAACATAAGAACAATAAAACAAAACAAAAAAATACCCTGATGAATTCATGTCAGCCAGTGCAAGTGGTACATCTGATGTTAAAAGTGGTCTCATGTAAACATAAAATTTGGTATGAATGAATCAAAGGAAATGCAGCAAGAGGTCAGTATAACTTGAGCATTAATTTAGAGGTATGCATCAATAAACGTCATATAATTACTATAAGAATAATATTCAAACATAATAATGAAAGTATATACAATAATCACACTGTTAATTCAGGAATATTCTATTTCAAGTCACTTTAGAAGATGTAAGGTTTTTAAGAAGTGACTTAGAACACAATTAAAACATTTTTTTACAATGTAAATCCTAAATTCATTGTAACGTGTGTGTGTGTGTGTGTGTGTGTGTGTGTGTGCGCGTGTGTGTGAGAATGGGTATCTGATATAAAGGTTAAGTCACAGTTGATGGTTTGGTAAAGTTTAAAATTTTATGATTGATTGATAGAGATGAAGTGCAGGCACTTCATATTTGATCATTTTAATAATGTTTATTGTCATTAGTGATGTGTTGGGAAACCAGGGGCCCTCTGGCTTGTCAACCACCCCAATAACAATCTGAAGGATTCAAAATTTTAAATTGTAAAGGCTTGTCTGCCTCTGTGTTAAAAAATTTGCACCATCGATCTGTGACTTGTCGTACAAATGTGTTACAGTGTTGTTCCATTCGTTTTTTAGACACAGATAGTAGATATTTTATATATTTTGAGAATGTAATTAATTCTATTGTCCTGTGTGTGTGAGGCTATGTGGTTCTGTCAGTGTGATGATGGACAATAGATCTTTAGTGGAGTACCATGTTTGTGATCTAAGCCATCATTGTCTTCTGATTGTGGTGTGCAGACTGGATAGTCTAGGTGAGGTGATGATGCAATGGGTGAAATGTGTGTTCTATGGTCATGTCTGGGAGATGAATGGAGTCTAATCTATAGCAATCTGTGTTGCAAAAATTTAGTTCCGGTTCTAATCCGGGAGGCCATGTAGATATTTGTGTGGTGATGTTCTCCTGTGAGGTGTGAATGGCCCCTTCAAGTGTCTTCACATTCATCTCCCGCATTTCAGGTTATGTAACAATTCTGTTGTCCTGGCTTGGTGCAGAGGGGACAAGACACCCTCCTGGTATCTGTCCTCCAAAGAATTGCATTGGTCAACCTGTGACAGAAACAAATACAAAGATAACCACAGTTAATTTTGAACTTTTCATCAGTTTAGTGTTCTGGCATGTGGAATTATTTTAACTACATTCATCCTCATGTATTGTAGTTTTAATCCAGATGTCACATGAAACGGAGTTCGGTTGGTCAGATCTGAATCACTGCTCCTGTTTCAGTGCAGTCTGAGTGTGTAACACCTGATGCTGCTCTTGCAGTAGAGCCCTCACAGTCTGCTGTGTCATGAGCATTAGAGATCCCAGTTCTACTGGGGACATTTTCTAGATTAATTGGTGTTTTTATCACCCATGTCTTCATGCATTCCAATGGACCAATGTCCATGGCTTTAGTTGCTGTTGCTCTCATTACAGTCAGATCTGTGGGCAGAAATGTGTTCACCTGTTTTGGTGTTGTCTGTTTGACAATTGTTGTTTTATGGTGTTGTTCACACATGCAGATCTCTGTGGCACATAAAAACTTCTTGTATTTTACACCCCCTCTCATTATTTTTCAAGTCAATTTAAAAGATTAAAAGATCAAATGGTGTTTTGTGGCTGTATATGACTGTGGCTTTGTGTAAATGCTGTCATGCTCCAAACAAAGGAAAGGAAGTTTTACAATTGTTATGTAAATTTGGTCCTGTTGCTGTAACAGGTAATAGCCTCTAAGAGCGAGTGTGAGGTGAGATCTGGCTCAAAATACTTCCATAAAATGTTTTTATTATTGCAAGATTAGTTGCAAATTCAGAGTTTCCATTTCCAAATAATGTTAGCCATTCTCTCTGATCAGATCAAATTTTTAGTTGGTGCTCCTCAGTGAAGGATGAATTGGTTTGCTATCGCTTGTGCCACACTATTGAAATGAAATCACACTTCCTCCCTTTTGGCACTGTGAAGCAAATCAATCTGCCACAAGGTTTAAGTTCTCACATGTGAGGAGAGCATTTTCATTAAGACATTTATGAAATCACACTGTGGCCACATGGCTATTCTATGCTCCTCTACATGGTTTAACTGCAGCTATACAGAAAATAGCAGAGTGTACCACTCAGGAGACAAACAAATTCAACACAGACACACATGCAACTTGAAATTGCGATGCAATTCCAGTATTAAAGTTATTCCAACTTTACACAAGACACATGGTCTAGAATGCATGTAGCATCTACAACCTTAAACCTAAGTGTTTACACACTTACAGTAAAGCAGTCATGTGTTTTTTAAAGAATAAACTAAACTAAGCTATGTGTACATTTAGTAGCACAAACAACTATAATGTGTTTTCTATATTCACAATGTTCAGCACAATTATAAATTTGAAAATGCAAGCAGGATTATTGAAATTTGGATGTTTCCATATTAAACTCATTGCTATTAAACTGCTAACCCACTAGTAAGTGAAGTCAGTAGCTGAAGGCCTTGCATTAACAATGCAGTCAACTCACTAAGAGTGTTACCAGAGGTAGACTTGTTACATGTCAACCCCTGATCTTTTCCTTTAGAAAGTGATATCTTACTTTTCAGAAAATAAGGTGGAGGTCTACCCCTTCCCAGTGACCAGCATTTTTCCTCTGTATGGCCTATTTTCTGACAGGAAGAACAAAACCTGCTATCTTTGCCACAGGTTTGTTTGCTGTGTTCTCCTGAAGTTTGAGGATTTTCATGAATCTCTAATGCTTTCTTTACACCTTGCGCTCTGGTCCACGACTCTGCGCTATTATGGTGCTGCATCTCCTTAAGAACTGAAATCGGCACACTATCTTGAGCAGTGGCACAGGCTTCCTCTGAACTAAAAGTTCTAGATTCATCACAGCAAGTCACCTCCTCCAAGAAGTGGACATGCTTTTCAGCCCCATTGCTTTTAGAATAATTCCCTTCTGTCATCCACTGTGCAGATGCAATACTGTGGGGCTTTGATTTCCATCTGTTTTCTATCCTTGAACCCCAATCTACAATCGCTCTGAATGTGTTTTCGGCTGAATCTGCTCCGTTTAACAAAGCATTTTGGACTGGAGTGCCAGCATTGTTCTTTATGAGTTGTAACAATGGTTCGTGATCACGGCTTGCATTTTCTAGACCGGAATATTCTTTGTATGTCGTCCACAGACGTTCGGCGAATGTTTCAAACGGTTCATTGCTTTCCTGCTTAATTTGCAGTATCCTGCTCCAATCTGCGCTTGTTGGACCCCTTATATCTAGCAATGCCTGTTTTAATCGTTCAAAGATACTTTCGTCAGTTTCGTTATTGTTTCGCTTGATTATGTCTCCAGATTTCATTCGAGGGGTTAATTTAGATCGGAGTTCTTCAGGAATGGTTAAGAGTGCGATTTGCCATACATCTCTAGTTTCCAATGTATACACTGTGGCTTGTAGCATCAGTGTTTCCCAATAGGGTTGGAATGGCCCTCTTCTGGGCATCATTCCCACAATCTGTTTGTGTGTTGTACACTCTTCGCATGTTAATGGGCGGCTAATCGTGGTTATTTCATCGTTTGTATTTGTTATGGTTTTGAGTACAGCAATTTTTACTGATTTTGAGGGTTTTTCGCTGGATTTTGCTCTGGTTTTAATCGGACTTCACTGATTTTGTTCTCCGTGTCTCTGAACGGGATCTCGGTTTCTCTGAGAATCTAATGCGGCAACATCATCATCGTCACTATCGCTGTTTCTATCATAAACAAAGGTTTCGTCCAGTGCCGCTTGCTTAACTGCAGCCACTGGGAAGCCCGCATTATTACAGCAGTCTTCAAGAGCTGATATATAATTATTGCCGGTTTGGAGTTTCTTTTGAAGCTCTTCGAGTTTTCTTGACATCATCTCACTCTGTCTTGCCCAACCTTGTCTTTCGAATGTAAATGCCTCTATCTGTGCTCTTAGTTTTTGCAATTCTTCAGAGCGCCCTTTTTCAATTTCTTTGATGCTTGTTATTGTTCGTTTGTTTTCAGCTATTGTCTCGAGGTCATTTTTACGAAGCAGGTAGACGATAGCAGTTGGGATATTCTTATATTTCGATTTAGATGCCAATTTTTTGCCCTCGGCCAAAAAACAAGCTACAATTTCGTTGTTTTTCCATTTAAGATTGAATCCTTTATCGTTTAAACTAAGAAGTGTGTCTTTTATTTGTAATGCCTGAATTTCCATGATCTCCTGATCTACACTGTCGCTGTATTGTCCCTGAAAAGCCATGTTTCCCGGTTAATTCTCCCCCCACCGGATTTCTACGTCTCCGGTCTAACAATGGGTATGTCGACCCGTTCTAAAAATGTGTCTGTATGTGAAATGCAAAAAGCTTTCCCTCAACACTTCTAATAAGAAAAAAGAATGAACTTACCACAGCAGTTGTAGACAGGGAAGAAGCTCAAACCTTATATCTTCAGAGAGAATCAATTTGAAATTAGCACTGGAAAGACGTCACTCGCATAATTAGGGAGATCACGTCGGGGTCACCACTTTGTAAGGTCCAGGCACTCGGCCCAAGGAAGGTATCCGGTGCTGGATGAAGGTTTCCTGCGTGTTCTGTCTTTCAGCGCGTAGAGTTATTCATTTTAGGTTAAACTCAAATCTGACTCCATTTTATTATTTAATCTGACTCCATTTTAGTATGACCTCGAATTTAGGTTGAAATGCAAATTGGTTGTATGCCTTTTTAATTAATATTCTTCTGACATTTGATTATTCTAGTTAACTCTATTTTTATATTAACTCATTCATTCGGGTGCTCATCTTGCTAACAAGGATACAACGTAATCTACTAGTCAATAATTACAGAGTAAGACAGAATAGAATCAAAATGTAACAATTTATTTACAGTCAGGTAGATATGTATTTTGCCAATTACATATCCAATTGAAACACATCAAATCATATCAATACAAAACATCAAATTCTCAAAGATGAATCTAAAAGTAAAATATGCATACCTGACCTTAGAAAATACATAGTATGAAGTGAAGAGACACACAACACACTACGGGCTTTCTGGCTACAGAAATCGCCCTGATCCTTTTGCTGCAATCCTTTAAATACCTCAGACCAAGACAAACATCCCCCGAGATGGAGACAGAAACTAACAATTGGAATTTGCATTAACTCAGGTCCCAAGCCTGGGTGGTTTTACAACTCAATGGGAACAGGGGGTAATTTACATGGAGGGCCCTAGGAAAGGACACTCCCATCACAGTAATCAAGATATCTCTTGACTCTTCAGATCTGTATTACCTTCTAATCTACTTTTGTGAGAGTGAGACCATTGTACCAGTTGCACTGAGACATTTCCAATGATACTAAACATGAGTGTTAGTTCACTTGCATTGATATTTTCATGTCATCATTTTGAGCAGACTGAGTAGAAGGAAGAATGGGTGAAGGGATTTATAATGAAACAAATGGCCGGAAGGGGAGGAGGTCTCCTGCTCCTCCACACTGTGGGGTGTCTCCAAGATGCCTGTGTATGTTTGTATTGTCTGTTTCTCAGGAGATCAAAGTATCTCAGGTTCTTTTGTCCTTACAGATTCTTGGTTAAAAATGCTGTGTTGGAGCGGTATTCAGTTAGCATTGTTGATAAAACATTTGATGGAATATTCTTTTATTTTAATTTCATGTTACCTGTCCCAAGAATCATCTGTCTGGGGAAGGAATGCAGATCTCTACTTCAGCCATTTATTGGCATTGCTATATGCTGTTTCCGACCAGGTAAATTCAATTTATGTATGTGGTGATGTTAACAGCCGAACCGGGGCGCTTAAGGACTATGTGGAAGGAGATAACCTTGCTCCTCGAATAGTTTTGGACACAAATGTAAATAAGCATGGTCATACCTTTATGGAATTTTTGAAGGACTCTAGATGTTGTATACTTAATGGGAGGTTAAATCCTGAAAATGACAACTTTACTTCTATTTCTGTAAGGGGCAAAGCTGCTGTTGATTAAATGACACCTCATGTTGATTTGAAAACATGTCTTGGATTTAATGTTTATTCCCCTTCTGAGCTTATTGACAGGGTTGATCGATCCAGAAAGTTTTAATTTGATTGGTGATCATAGGAGACTCCCTGACCATTCAGTTCTTTGTTTACGTTTTCAAGCTGGGGAGGTAGTTAATATTCAGAATAATTTTGACTGTTTACAGCATGCAAAAAGACGAGACAGGAATTACCCTGTTGATTTTATGTCTTCAAAGATGTGTTGTATTGCCTTATTGAAGGTAATAGGCCAATTACAGATTTTACAGGAAAATCAGGAAAAGATGGATCAGTGTTATACTAATTTCTGTAATCTTTTACATGCTGAGATGGAGAAATAGTGTCTTGTAAAAAAAAATGGGTCCTACAAAGAAATATTACAGAGTTAAACAACCTTATTGGAATAATGAATTAAATGAGTTATGGTTGAAGTTGCGTTCTGCAGAGAGAATATTTCTTAAATGTGGTCCTGGGGAACCTTGGAAGAGGAAGAGGGCCTTGCATAGTGAATTCATACAATGCCAGACTAATTTTGATAGAAAGCTTAGGTTCTTCAAAAGAAGGTTTAAAAGAGGCCAAGTCCTCAAATTAGAACAGTTACACACTGGTAATCCTCAGCAATTCTGGAGGGAAATACATAAGTTAGGCCCAAAAAAGAAAACATTAATACCCATGGAGGTTTTATTGGAAAGTGGTGGATCTTCTTCTGAATTTGGTCAAATATTAAAAAAGTGGGAAAAAGATTACAGTGAATTATATGGTTATAGTAGTTCAACTTTATTTGATGATCATTTCTTAGAAGAAATTTGTAAAGTAAAACTAGAGCTGGAAATGGGTATGAATACGATATACTATCAAAATAATATACTGAATAATGATATTACATTAGATGAGGTCCTTAAATTGCTAGACCAAGCCAAGGAAAATAAAGCTGTGGGCATTGAAGATCTCCCTAACGAGGTCCTTAAGAACCCTAACTTGTGTAATGTTCTACATTGTTTGTGTCACACATCCGATTGAGCATGTATTTCACTTGCTGAAGACAAAACTGAAGGGAAAATGCCCCAAGAACAAGCAGGAACTGAAGACAGTTGCAGTAGAGGCCTGGCAGAGCATCACCGGGGATGCAACCCAGCGTACGCTGATGTCTAATTGATCTCCAGACTTCAGGCTGTAATTGACTGCAAAGGATTTGCAACCAAGTATTAAAAAATGAAAGTTTGATTTATGATTGTTAATCTGTCCCATTACTTTTGGTCCCTTAAAAAGTGGGATGTACATATACAAACTGTTGTAATTCCTACACCGTTCACCTGATTTGGATGTAAATACCCTCAAATTAAAGCTGAAAGTCTGCAGTTAAAGCACATCTTGTTCGTTTCATTTCAAATCCATTGTGGTGGTGTATAGAGCCAAAAAGATTAGAATTGTGTCCATGTCCCAATATTTATGGACCTGACTGTACATTTCAATTTGGCCCTTTGCCCTTAAAGTATACCCGTCATTATAAATATCTCGGTTTTGTTTTTGATGAAAATATAAATTTTATAGAGGGAAGGAAAATACTGGCAGAGTCTGCAGGAAAAGCATTAGGTTCCGTGTTGAGCAAAATGAAACTGTACAGATCTTGGTTTTTCTACATTTACACAATTGTATAAATCTTTGGTTGACTCAGTTTTGTTTTATGCTGCAGGAGTTTGGGGTTTTGAAGAGGTTTTTGATTGTAACTCTGTTCAAAATCATGCTTTAAGGTGTTTTCTTGGTATGCATAAATATGCCGCAAAGGTAGCTGTCAATGGGGATGCAGGATGGGATCCATGTATTGTAAAACAAAGGTGTGAAATGGTGCGATTGTGGAACCGTCTTGTTAGTCTGCCAGAGGAAAGGTTGACTAGGAAAATTTTTAATTGGGACAGAGAAAAGCATCACCTTTGGTCTGCAGAGGTTTCAATAATACTGTTTGCATCTGACTTGCATATAATGTATCAAAATAATCTCCAATGTAATATAAATGTTGTCAGACAAGGATTGTTTAGTAAATTTGAAGATCAATGGAAACAGGATATATGGAAGAAGCCAAAATTAAGAAATTATGTTCAGTTTAAGAATGATTATGTTACAGAACCTTATATTTTCCTTAATCTAAAGAGAAGGCAGAGGTCCCTCTGTGCTCAATTGAGAACTAGTCCCTTACCTCTGGCAGTGGAAGTGGGTCGATTTAAAGCTACACCAGAATATTTACGTTTGTGTGAATTCTGTGATCTCCAAGTTGTAGAAGATGAATTTCATTTTGTTTTTTATTGTCCTTTATATTGTGACTTAAGGAACTCTCTTTTTGAATCAATTCAGTTAAAAAAATCCTGATATATTTTGGAAATATGAAGGGGAGATTTTGTTCTGGTTGTTTGAAAATCATGTTTTTGCTTTGGCCAAATTTATAGAAAAGGCCTGGTATTTGCGGCAAAGTATTTTGTATCCCATATGACAAGCCATCTCTATTTATATGTGTACCTATTTTTATTGGTTTAGTCATGTTATGTTGGGTTCTGTGTTACGTCACGTGGCTATCTGGAGATTATTGTTAAATTATTATTGTAGTGTCTAATAAGCCCATGAGGGCTGGGCACCTTGGTGTTTGACACTTAAATAAACAAATCAATCAACCAATCAATCAATCAACAACTCTTTCAGTCTGATTTCAGTCTTTAAACAAGGAAGAACAAAACCCTTTAGACCAGAAGGGCTAAAATGGTAACTCATTTCCAGGTTTTAGCCTAGAAACAGGTCATAGGTCACCCTGCAGCACATATGTCCTGGACTGTGTCTGTGTCATGTGTGTGTAACCTCATTCATGTGTGTCTGAAGAATGAAGAAGAGCTCATGTCAGAGTCATTCACGCTGTACTCTTCTATCATGTGGCTATGTGTTCTCCTTTACCAAAAAGTTTATTTTACTAAGTACACTTAAGTGAAGTTCAAAAATATTTTTAAGTATACTTATGTAGCAAGTAAGCATATATCAGTGTTGTAGTAGTATACTTGTGAGTGTACTGTCTCAGTTCTCTTTGGGACTAAATTGGCCCACTTTCTAGTATATAAATGTATACTTTTAAGTATAACAGTAGCAAACTCTGAGTACACAACTAGTTTACCTGTATGTTTGTAGTTTGTACTGCAATTATACTAAAAGTGAACTTATATGTATGCTGATAAGTTTACTATGTTATGTATGTTATATACTTTAAAGTGAAGAATAAGACGACAGAGACACGAGGTGAGTTTCACAGTCAGGTCTTCATCGAGCGCAGTGTTAGTTCAGTCAGGCCACGGAGGCAAGGCTGTGAACAGCTGATGCGGTCAGCTGTCGAATCACTCCAATCACCACATCTCTCCTATTAGACACGGGACATATATATATACGTGTCACTACTGCTCGGTAAGTATGCTCAATGGCTTGCAAGGCTCAAACTGCTCACGAGAGCCATTGCTCGCTCAGGAACTATCAGACGGCGAATCTATCTCCATAGGAAGCATTAATAATAATAAAATAATTAATTACATTTATAAAGCGCTTTTCTATGCACTCAAAGCGCTTACATCGTCAGGGGGTATATCCTCATCCACCACCTGTGTGCAGCATTCACCTGATGATGCTCCAGATCGCCCAGCACACACACAAACACACTCACACACACACACACACACACACACACACACCAGCTTACTGGTGGAGAGGAGACAGAGTGATGAAGCCAATCAGCAGATATGGCAGGGCTCCAAACAAAAAAAACCACTTAGGAGCCATTGGCTCCTATAAGAAAAAAACTTAGGTGCCAAATGATTTTTTTAGGTGCCACAGAATAAACATGTTTTATGTATTTTATTTAAATTATTTATTTTACATTTCAACTTTTTAATCATACTGACGTGTTTATGTCTCATCTTTTCTTGACTTTATCAGCATTTTAATCCATCTTGTAGATGACCTGGGAATGAAGGTTCATTTAAAGTGGGAGCTAAATGTCTTTTCCAACTTGAAATACACAGTCATGCGTTGTTTATTACACAAAATCTGTACCCATATCATGGACCATAAGCATCACTTGGCCCCTGAGTATAGTTAGGGGTCCTCCTCAATGCATCCTGTAAATGTTGTCATACATGGGGAAGTTGTGGCCTAATGGTTAGAGGGTTGGACTCCCAATCGAAGGGTTGTGAGTTCTAGTCTCGGGCCGGATGGAATTGTGGTTGGGGGGAGTGCATGTACAGTTCTCTCTCCACCTTCAATACCACGACTTAGGTGCCCTTGAGCAAGGCACCGAACCCCCAACTGCTCCCCGGGCGCCGCAGCATAAATGATGAACACTGCTCCGGGTGTGTGCTCACAGTGTGTGTGTGTGTGTGTGTTCACTGCTCTGTGTGTGTGTACTCTGGATGGGTTAAATGCAGAGCACAAATTCTGAGTATGGGTCACCATACTTGGCTGAATGTCACTTCACTTTCACTTTCTCTCTTAAAAATAAAGGTGCTTCATAGAAGAACTTTTTTCCCTGTCTAAATGGTTTGAAGACAATAACAGATTATGAAAAGGTCAGAAAGACATTGTTCTTCAAAGAGCCTTTGACTGAATGGTTCTTTGTGGAACCAAAATTGTTCTGTGAAGAACCTTTTAAGCTCCTTTATTTTTAGGAGTCTTTCACACTTTCAGTCTGTTTTTCTTTATTATTAAAATTAAATTTTATAGGAGGAGTTGAATCATGTAGACAACAGGTTAAATAAAAATTCAATAGCTCATAAATATAGCAAAATCCTATATCCTCTTTAAGTTATTTTTCTATCTGACTGATGATGGACACCAAAAGATTACTGAGGTTAATATTACGTAGCATGTTAACAAGCCTTACACGTTTTCCGCAGTTTGAAAGTGTTGTACTGTAGAATATCTTATAAAATAGCCTACCTTTTGATGTTAATTCATGTTCATTATGTACTCTAGTAGTGAAGCGCAAGGTATGATAGGTTCACGTGCTGCTTGAACTGAGGCACTACTCGCGATCGCGCCTGCCGCATTAGGGACCGTTCACATGTCGCGTCTTTTGTGCGCACAAGTTCGTTATTTCAAATGTAGCGGTATGCGTGCGTGCTCATAATGGAAGCGACGCGCCCATTTTTTCCAGAAGCGCCCGCACCGCATCGAGTTAAAAACATCTCAACTTTTCAGAATGCTTCAAGCGCACCGCGGGTCATGTGACAAGAACCAACCAATCAGCTTCATCCTTTCCTGTACCAAAGTTGAAAGCTCAGCCAAGATGAAGGAACAGCTGATCATAGCTGTATATGGATAGCCATTATTAAATACATTTAGTAACAGAGCTGCTGCAAGCGATTTTTAGTGCTGCAAATCCATTCATCCTTTGCTGAAATTTACGTCTTCATGGAGAGAGCAGCTCATGGTTGCTTAGCAAAGGCAGACGCCTCGGGAGCGCTTTGGAAAGGAGAAAAGCGGCACGCCTAGCGTTTTCCACGCGTTTTTAGTCGCGATATGTGAACGGCCCCTTAAAGAACACCAAAACTGTATTTATTGTTTGAATTTTGTTATGAATTTGGAATAATTTTAAAGCGGATACTTTGTAAATTAAAAAGTAACAAAGCACAAAGCGATTACTGGACGGCAAGTGCACTTCATATAATGAAGTTCATGCATTAACAGAACACAGCATGGACTAAGATCTTGTTAAGAAGAAGCCTTATGATTATAAACGAGAACTGTTAACGATATTGCCAATATTCACACAGATGACAGCTTTACCTGTTGTAGTTTGTTCAAGTTATGAACGAAATAGACGCTGTTTTTCTGCACTTTCTCTTCAAGTCTCCATCATTTCTCTCTCGCGCGTTTATCAGATGTGTGTCAGCACTGCTGCGAGGCAGATGAGGACTGTTTAAAACTCTTTTTCCCACTAAAACTTCGATGCGCACTCACTCAATGCGCGAATATAACAAAAGATGTGAATGCAAAACAATCAGGAAAAAAGGCATTACATGCAATTTTTTAAAAGAAAACATGTAAATACATAGGCCTAGTCGCCAGTGGCGACCTAAGAAAAACTTCACTCGCATTTTAATATTTATGGTCGCAAATGCGACTGTTTTAGATGAATCACGTTTACTTCACACGTGATTCATCGTCAGAGTGTACTAATATGACTGAATCACAACCTTACACGAAATCTGTTCCCCACTGGAAGAGCTATATATTCAACAAAAATCAAAGCATCCATCAACAATTGGCAATTTCAACTTTAATCCATTTCTGGACGTCTTCACGAAGCTAAGCAAAGGTATTTCATTTTATTGCCTAGTGCTATTTTGGCGAACATGCTACAGAGATTGCTTATTGTAAAAGCTATTGTTCAGTTATGTTGCGAGGCATGCTATCATATTACCACACCGGTAACACAGTTAAATTTACCCACTGCCTCGTTAATCTGTGGTCAAGGCTGTCGATATGAATGGGCTGCTGCCTCAGGCTCATCTATTGGGGATGCTTTCCTCAAACGTATCTGTTACGCCCTTATTAGGGAGCAACAATGAAGGAGGATAAAACGTCTACGGCGGTTACAATATTTTTTTTATTCTCACATTCTACATAGCAAAGACTGTCTCAAGTTTCGCAATACGCCGCAACGCCGATCAACGTCTCGGTCCTGGCCAGGGATCAAGGTGACAGAATGGAACGTACTTGAACCTGATGTGTGGCGTGAAAGCGTGTGAAAAGAGTCACTTGCGTGTGTCTCACGGTGAATGCTTGAGAGTTGGCAGCTCTGGTTACGTTGGTTGGCGCTAGCTTGGTCAACATCAGCTGTCTGATGTTGACCAATGATGTTGACAGAATGCTGTCTGTCAAATTAATTTAATTCAAATAATGTAATATGTAATATGAACAAAACGAATATGAACATATTCACTGGTAAAGGTGAAGGGGAGTAGCTTGAAGATGTCATGTTTCAAAATCACTTGACATCACCCAACGTTCCTCTGGAGGCAAAATGTCCTCTTAGGCTTCGGCTATGGCTGTAGGGTTGTTGTGAAGGTAGGGGCGGAGCATATGACGTTTCTCCTTTGTTACTCTAGAGTAGACCAATTCACTTTATTGAGGCATACTGCCCCCATCTGGTATGGAATGTGGAGTATGACTTGATTTTTTTGCCAGACATGACAGATGGCACCTTTAATCAGTGATCTGCTGTTGCTCAATCAATCAATCAGTCAATCACCTTTATTTATATAGTGCTTTAAACAAAATACATTGCGTCAAAGCACTGAACAACATTCATTTGGAAAACAGTGTCAATAATGCAGAATGATAGTTAAAGGCAGTTCATCATTGAATTCAGTGATGTCATCTCTGTTCAGTTAAATAGTGTCTGTGCATTTATTTGCAATCAAGTCAATGATATCGCTGTAGATGAAGTGACCCCAACTAAGCAAGCCAGAGGCGACAGCGGCAAGGAACCGAAACTCCATCGGTGACAGAATGGAGAAAAAACCTTGGGAGAAACCAGGCTCAGTTTGGGTCAGTTCTCCTCTGACCAGACGAAACCAGTAGTTCAATTCCAGACTGCAGCAAAGTCAGATTGTGCAGAAGAATCATCTGTTTCCTGTGGTCTTGTCCTGGTGCTCCTCTGAGACAAGGTCTTTACAGGGGATCTGTATCTGGGGCTCTAGTTGTCCTGGTCTCCGCTGTCTTTCAGGGCAGTAGAGGTCCTTTCTAGGTGCTGATCCACCATCTGGTCTGGATACGTACTGGATCCGGGTGACTGCAGTGATCCTCTGATCTGGACACAGACTGGATCTGGTGGCTACGGTGACCTCGGAACAAGAGAGAAACAGACAAATATTAGCGTAGATGCCATTCTTCTAATGATGTAGCAAGTACATCGGGTGTTATGTGAAGTGTTTCCGGTTCCGGTTTACCTAATTAATGCAGCCTAAAAATCCTTTAACGGATTTGGATATTAAAAGCATATTAGTATGTTATGTGTATGCCAGGTTAAAGAGATGGGTCTTTAATCTAGATTTAAACTGCAAGAGTGTGTCTGCCTCCCGAACAATGTTAGGTAGGTTATTCCAGAGTTTAGGCGCCAAATAGGAAAAGGATCTGCCGCCCGCAGTTGATTTTGATATTCTAGGTATTATCAAATTGCCTGAGTTTTGAGAACGTAGCGGACGTAGAGGAGTATAATGTAAAAGGAGCTCATTCAAATACTGAGGTGCTAAACCATTCAGGGCTTTATAAGTAATAAGCAATATTTTAAAATCTATACGATGTTTGATAGGGAGCCAGTGCAGTGTGGACAGGACCGGGCTAATATGGTCATACTTCCTGGTTCTAGTAAGATCTCTTGCTGCTGCATTTTGGACTAGCTGTAGTTTGTTTACTAAGCGTGCAGAACAACCACCCAATAAAGCATTACAATAGTCTAACCTTGAAGTCATAAATGCATGGATTAACATTTCTGCATTTGACATTGAGAGCATAGGCCGTAATTTAGATATATAAAACTAGTGTATCGATCTGCTTGATACTAAATGTACAGATCGTAATTTTTTCTTGTATCAATTCTAAAACGTATCCGACAAGGGCTTATGCTGTTGCATTAATTAGAGTTCTGACCATATGACATACTGCTTACAGGTGCACGATGATTTTCAGCTGTTTAAAAGAGCACCCTTCGCTACTCCTATTTCTGTAGGTGATCCTGCACCACTGCACACACTACGGTCTTTGCTTAAGCTATCAAGATATGGGACTGCTTGCTTGTGAGGTTTATGTAATGTCCAGCATCATGTGCTAGTCCTGCCATCGCATAGGAAGGATTCATGCTTTTGCTGGCTCCACTGGGAGCCTCCGCTGACTGAGCACGCACCTGATCAAACGTTCAAGGCTTCATACTCGTCACATTTGCCGTTGTACAGGGTCATAGCACGGGGTGTTCGAATCCTCGGAAATGCTGGAAATTAATGCAGTATTTCAAAGGTTAATCATAAAAATGCTTGGATTTAAATAAGTGCCCCGAAATGCGCACATTGGGTTAATATTTGCTTCTTACTGAATGAGTTTTGAGCTCTCTTCATCCAGTTTTATTTGCCAGAAGCCTTGATTAGTGTCTAGGACTGAGAATATCTTTGCTTTTGGCATATTGGATATCACTTCTTCTACTGTCAGTTTGTGCATCCAAGAAGTGCAGGTACGTTACCATCGATATCTTGAAATTTAATATTGTGCTTTTGGTTTCTGTAGGTGAAGGTAAGTTGAACTTGACCCACAGGTGACATCTTGTGGCCAAAATATGTAATTAAGTGACAGGTGGATTTTTGTAGTTTTCTTTGTGTTTCCAGTGACTTGAACACATTGTTGGGTATTACATTACATGCTGCCCCTGTGTCTAATTTAACGTTCTTGTTGTTTATTTTCAGGCTTTCAGTCCATTTGTCTTTTTCATTCTGTGTTTCAGTGATGACTGTGTGCATATTTTCCATTGTTTGTGTTGTCTGCACATCAATGGTTCCAACAAAGAAATCATCTTGCTCATCACTTTGTTCTACAGTCTGTATTTTACTGGTGGAGACTTGCATTCTGCACATTTTAACAATTTAATTGAGGTTCAACAATTAAAAAACAGATGCAATATGGATAAACAAATGATAAAGCTTGGCTTATTGAATATCAGATCCCTTTCTACAAAAACATTTTTGTAAATAATATGATCAATGATCATATTGATCAAATGATTTGAAGTAATGGTGCTAAATATAACATTATCCAGAGAAACAAATGTTAATGATAAATCCCCTGTTATGTTTGTACTGGCTACTGTATACAGGCCACCAGGGCACCATACAGACTTTATTAAAGAGTTTGGTGATTTTAAATCTGAGTTAGTTCTGGCTGATAAAGTTTTAATAGTTGGTGATTTTAATATACATGTTGATTATGAAAAAGATGAATTGGGATCAGCATTTATAGACATTCTGAACTCTATTGGGGTTAGAAAACACGTTTCAGGACCTACTCATTGTCGAAATCATACTCTAGATTTAATACTGTCACATGGAATTGATGTTCTACCACAAAAGACTGCTTTTTAAGTTATCTTCCTGATGTATCCAAATTCCTTAGCATATCCAAAACCTCAGAACAACTTGATGATGTAACAGAAACTATGGACTCTCTCTTTTCTAGCACTTTAAATACAGTTGCTCCTTTACGCTTAAGGAAGGTTAAGGAAAACAGTTTGACACCATGGTATAATGAGCATACTCACACCCTAAAGAGAGCAGCCCGAAAAATTGAGCGAAGCTGGAGGAAAACAAAACTAGAGGTATTTTGTATTGCTTGGAGGGAAAGTAACCTATCCTACCTATAGAAAAGCATAAAAACTGCTAGATCCAATTACTTTTCTTCTCTTTTAGAAGAAAACAAACATAACCCCAGGTATTTATTCAATACAGTCTAAATTAACGAAAAATAAAGCCTCAACAAGTGTTGACATTTCCCAACACCACAGCAGTAATGACTTTATGAACTATTTTAATAATAATAATAATAATAATAGATTTTATTTATAATGCACTTTTCATTTGGGGGAATCTCAAAGTGCTACACTAAAATAACAAGATCATAAACATCACAGATTACTAAAACATGACAGCTCAGCAATTATATGCTTTCCTAAATAAAAAAGTCTTTAGGTTTGCTTTAAAAGTGTCCAGTCTCTGTGTGACTCGCAACTGGACAGGAAGATGGTTCCAAAGCTGTGGGGCTGCAGAGCAAAAAGCTCGACCCCCCATAGTACAAAGCTTGGTGAAAGGAACTTGAAGGAGCATGCTTCCTGATGATCTGAGGGTACGATTTGAAAGTTGCAAATTGATCAAATCTTTGAGATATGATGGTGCCTGGCCGAAAATACATTTGTGAGTTAACAAAATGATTTTGTATTCAATCCGGGTAGAAACAGGGAGCCAATGGAGTGATTTCAGAATGGGGGTGATATGTTCAAATTTCCTTACTTTCATTAGGATTCTAGCCGCGCTGTTTTGGATGTACTGCAACTTTTTTATGTCCTTAGCAGGAATCCCAACAAAAAGTCCATTACAGTAGTCCAGCCTTGAGGAGATAAAGGCATGGACAAGTTTCTCTGCATCTGGAAGAGTTAACAGGGGGCGGAGTTTGGAAATTTTTCGTAGCTGATAAAATGATGTCTTACACAGATGTTTTATGTGGCCGCTGTAGGTCAACTGTGCATCAAGCTGAACCCCCAAATTTGTGACTGAGGAGGAGAGAGTAATAATCTTGCCATCAAAGAGGAACTGAGATATAGGAAAAGAACGAATCTGATGGGGGGTACCAACAAGGAGTCCCTCAGTTTTACTACTATTTAACTGTAAAAAATTTCCATTCATCCATGCCTTTATCTCCTCAAGGCATGCGGTGAGGTGAGAGATGGCTTCTGAGGGGTTAGGGACAGTTTTGATATAAAGCTGCGTGTCATCAGCATAGCAATGGAAGGACAGCCCATGTCTGCTGATGACGTGCCCGAGAGGTAACATATAGATGGTAAAAAGGATGGGACCAAGAACTGACCCCTGCGGAACACCACATGTAACGGTGGACAGCCTGGACTTACATCCTCCCAACATAACACATTCAGTTCTGCCAGACAGGTAGGACTGGAACCACTGCAGTGCAGTCCCCGAGAGTCCAACTGTATGATGGAGTCGATCCAGGAGAATAGTATGGTCCACTGTGTCGAAGGCCGCAGACAAATCCAACAGAATAAGCAGTGATGGCGATCCTGCATCAGCTGTCATCAGTAGGTCATTTGTCACCCTGAGCAGTGCTGTTTCCGTGCTGTGGGCATTTTTACTTCTAAAATCGATACTATTAGAGATAAAATTGCAACCATTCAGCCGTCAGCTACAGTATCACATCAGACAGTGCACTATAGACCCCCTGAGGAACAGTTCCACTCATTCTCTACTATAGGAGAGGAAGAATTGTATAAACTTGTTAAATCATCTAAACCAACAACATGAATGTTAGACCCTATACAATCTAAGCTCCTGAAAGAGGTGCTTCCAGAAGTCATAGGTCCTCTTCTGACTATTATTAATTCCTCATTGTAATTAGTATATGTTCCCAAAACCTTCAAACTGGCTGTTATTAAGCCTCTCATCAAAAAACACAACTTGACCCCAAAGAACTAGTTAATTATAGACCAATCTCAAATCTCCCTTTTCTGTCCAAGATACTAGAAAAAGTGGTATCCTCACAATTATTTTCCTTCTTAGAGAAAAATGGTATATGTGAGGATTTCCAGTCAGGATTTAGACCGTATCATAGTACTGAGACTGCTCTCCTTAGAGTTACAAATGATCTGCTCTTATCATCTGATCGTGGGTGTATCTCTCTATTAGTTTTATTGGATCTTAGTGCTGCGTTTGACACAATTGACCACAACATTCTTTTGCATAGACTTGAACACTTTGTTGGCATTAATGGAAGTGCATTAGCATGGTTTAAATCGTACTTATATGACCGCTATCAGTTCGTAGCAGTGAATGAAGATGTATCATATCGATCACAAGTGCAGTATGGAGTACCTCAAGGCTCAGTACTAGGGCCGCTACTCTTCACGCTTTATATGTTACCCTTGGGAGATATCATCAGGAAACATGGTGTTAGCTTTCACTGTTATGCTGATGATACTCAGCTCTATATTTCTTCACAGCCCGGTGAAACACACCAATTTGAAAAACTAATGGAATGCATAGTCGATATAAGAAACTGGATGACGAGTAATTTCTTACTGCTAAATTCTGAAAAAAAAACAGAGGTGTTAATTTTAGGACCTAAAAACTCTGCTTGTAATAACCTAGAACACTAAGTCTAAGACTTGATGGTTGCTCTGTCAATTCTTCGTCATCTGTTAGGAACCTAGGTGTGCTATTTGATTGCAATCTTTCCTTAGAAAGCCACGTTTCTAGCATTTGTAAAACTGCATTTTTCCACTGCATCTAACTTACGGCGCTGAATGGTTTAGCACCTCAGTATTTGAATGAGCTAATTTTACATTATAATCCCATTATAATCATTGTTTTCACATGCTCTTCACAAGATACTTCTGTGATTGGCTTCACTGCTCATCGCTTCATGCCCTTCACCGAGTGCTCACACAGAAACACACAAAAGCATCTGAAAGCCCCATCTATCAGCTGATCAGTCGATGTGCAGATATATTAGGGATCCACTGACGGTGACGAATCCATTTTTAACATTTCAGTACCAAATAGTATTGCAGTCGTTTGAGCACTCGGTGAACAGCATGAATTCAATTAAATTCAAATCAAGTTCCTCTTCAGGAACTCGAGCTGCATCGAGAACGTTTGGGGAACGCGTCCAGCGTGACGTCTCTGAATAACATGTATAATCAGTCCAAAGGAAGGGCGAGACGTCATAGGCGGGTGACGTCAGAGACCAGGAAGCATAAAAGCATGAGCAGCGAAGCTGGATATCAGCCTTGTGTCTTGAGCAAGCGCTCTGTGTGTGTGTCAGTCGCTATCTGTTTGTGAGTCTTATTTAGTGTCGTTTGTCCACTGATAAACTCCATTGTCAAAGCTTCAATAAAGGGAAGTTTTGGGCGAGAGCAGGCAGCGCTCAGGTTGTGTGTTTTTCCCTGCCAAAAAAAAAAAAAAGGGGTAGGGACACACGCTGCTCGTGTGTTGTCTGCTTGAGAGTGAAGCGTGCAGTGTCAGCTCTCGAGGGAGTTGACGGCTGCGATGCGAGCCTTTGCTTCACTCTCAGAAAGCTCTCTTTGAGGAGAGAGCTTTCACTGGCGTTTCTCGCGGTGCCAGTCGCTTTCGGATCTGCTGGAAGGAATGTAAGTCGGGCAAGTCCCTATCTTCTTTCTTAGCCACCAGATCCGGCGCCCGCTCTCGGTGGTCGGAAGCCCACATTTGCGGTACTTTCTCCCCGATGAGAGGGCGCGACGGCGCTGCCTGTCTTTCTCTGAGGAGATTGATGTGGAAAGGCGTCGATGAGCTCGCCAGTTACCAAAGCACCAGTCACACAAGCACCAGTTGCACAAGCATATTATGCCTAATATTAACATAAGCAGCAATAATGAAGACTGGAGCTTGCGCAGTCAGCTCTCGGGGGCTGATTGTGCTTTTCTCGCTGTTAAGCGCTCCGCTCTCGCCGGGCACGCTCTGAGGAGTGTGTCCGTGAATGCGATCCTGCAGTTGCGGTCACGCTGATGCCGAGGCACAGCGGCGGCCGCGATAGCGGGAATCGCACATGAACTGGCGAACGGGTTGGAGACGGCTCGTCTTATCTCCACCCGTGTTCACTAGATCTAGAGCTCATTCTCGAGGCTTGGAAACCAGCGCTGCAGTTTTCTTCGCCCTCTCAGACAGCTCGCTGCGGCATCCATCTTTCTCTGAGGAGACTGATGTTGTTTGTGTGACTGAGTAGCATAAAATAATATATATATATATATATATATATATATATATATATATATATATATATAAAAGACATGAGCGCTGCCGAGGCAACGCGTGTATTACAAGGTTTCATTTTTATGTGAGTTTTTCTACACCAGACCGTGTTGACTAGTCTGCTTGCTGACTACATTTAATTCTAAGGAATAAAATGACATTTATCTGACTATGTGAAGTTAGATGTACAGGGGCTCTAGGGATGTGAGTTCTTTTGTGAGAACACGTGTGTACCGCTCTTCCTCTGAGGAGGTTGAGGCGGTCAGGGGCTGCTGGGCGGAGCAGTCCCAGCCGTGTTCCAGCCCCACGTGCCGGGGGTGTCACTTTTGTACTCCGCAGACGCTAGAGTCAAAGTGGCGTTCCCAGGCCGAAGGCTTCTAGTGGAAAGCAGTTCTATGGACCGTTGTTTTCGCTGGATAGCCTTCATCATAATGTCCTGACGCCTAGGACGTTTTGAGGGTCAGCTCCCTCTGGGGAAGAGTGGTGTACACCGCATTAAACGGTGCCCGTCTCTCCTCAGTGCCCTCAGGAGATCGTTCTGCCAACCCTGCTGGTGTTCCAGGCCGCAGCGATCTCCGGCGAGCGCTTCTCTCAGTTACCGCCCGGAAACGTAGCGGTGCTGAGAGGCTTGCTACCTCTACGGAGGTCTCTAGAGCAGCTGGTACGGTCGTCCCCTGCCGGTCCACTGCTTCAGGGCACCGAGCTAGTGACTCTAGGCGCACCAGAGGCCAGTCTCGCGAGACTGGTTCCCTTAGGAGGTCACATGGCGGTGTGGGAGCCCCTGCCAAGTGTACTTCATGGGGTCCTGCCCCGAGCAGGCTCTTGTCTAGTCTTCCTAGCAGTTGATGTGGGTCTGAGGACCGTAGTTTTTAGGAGACTTCAGCTATGAGAGTCCTGATGCTGCGGCTCAGGACCTTGGAGGGCAGGCCCCTCTGGGGAAGAGTGGTGTACACCGCATTACACGGTGCCCGTCTCTCCTCAGTGCCCTCAGGAGATCGATCTGCCAACCCTGCCGGTGTTCCAGGGCGCAATGGTCTCCAGGGAGCGCTTCTCTCAGTTACCGCCCGGAACTCTCTCTGAGGAATGGAGACCATCGAGGTGGTCCCTCCTTGAGTTGCAGAGTCCAGGTCCTACAGCCGGTACTTCACTGTTCCGAGGAAGGATGAGGTGTTGTGTCCTTTTCTAGATCTGTGCTTTTTGAACCTCTCAGTCAGGGGACTGAAGTTTAGCACGACTGCACAGGCCAAGTCTGAGGACTGGTGTGTCATGATCTATCAAAAGATGCACTTATCTCCATCCTTCTTCATCGGAAGTTCCTGAGGTTTGCTTTTGTGGGCAAAAGCCTACCAGTAAGGATCTTCCACTGGCCTTGCACTCTCACCCCACACTTTCCCGACTCAACCACATTGTTGATTGGTTGATATCAGCTGAATCTAAGCCGATGGCGGTTCGGCACCGAGGTGTCGTTCTCGCTCACATGAAAGAGCTGGGGTTAAGACTTAACGCCAAGAAAAGTGTGCTTTCTCCAGTTCAGAGAACCACTTATCTGGTCATGGTGTGGGATTCGACCACGATGCAGGCAAGTATGTCACCTGCTCAGATCGAGTCGATCCTCACTGCAGTCGCGAGAGTGAGAGAAGGCTGGTCACTCACAGTCAAGCAGTCACGGAGATTGCTGGGTCTGATGGCAGCTGCGTCCAACGCGAATACTATTGGCCTGCTGTACATGAGACCCCTACAGTGGTGTCTCAAGACCAAGGGGTTCTGCCTGAGGGGAAACCCACTTCACATGCTAAAGGTCACGCGGCACTGCCTACGTGCCTTAGATATGTGGAGGAAGCCTTGGTTCTTGTCCCAGGGCCCGGTGCTGGGAGCTCCTTGTCGCCACGGTATGTTAGCGACGGACGCGTCCCTCACCGGCTGGGGTGCGGTCATGAGTGGCCACCCTGCCCGTGGTCTGTGGAGTGGTCGCCATCTGACATGGCACATCAACTGCCTGGAGATGCTGGCCGTGCTTTGTGCACTTCGTTATTTTCTCCCAGATCTAAGAGGTCACCATGTGTTGGTGTGCACCGACAACACAGCGGTGGTCTCTTACATCATCAATCAAGGAGTTCTGCACTCACGCTGTTTATACAACTAGCGTACCAGATCCTTGTGTGGGCCCAGGACGAATTCCTCTCGCTCAGAGCAGTTCACATTCCTGGGCATCTTAATATGGGAGCAGACATCCTGTTGAGGCCCGGGGAATGGCGGCTTCACACTGAGGTGATAAAGCAGAGTATGAGATGTTGGCCAGACTCGGGTGGATCTGTTTGCGACTCGAGAGACATCACACTGTCCCCTCTGGCTTCCTCTGACTCATCCAGCTCCACTGGGGCTGGACGCCATAGTACAGACATGGCCGAGGCTCCATCTGTACATTTTCCCCCAATTGCTCTGCTCTCAGGAGTTCTGGAGAGAGTGCACTGGGACGGAGTTGAGCTGCTGTTAGTAGCCCCGTTCTGGACGGGCCGGGTATGGTTCCTGGGCCTGATTTCTCTTTTTGACGGCACTCCTTGGGAGGTTCCTGTCAGGAGAGATCTCCTCTCGCAGGCGGAGGCTGCGCCCCCGCATGGAGCTTAGAGGCTGTAGGTGTTGTCTCTGAGGAGGCACAACTCTTAGCTTCTGGTCTCTCAACCGAGGTTGTAAGACCGTTCTCCAATCCAGAGCTCCCTCAATGAGGAAACTGTATGCCTTGAAGTGGAAGCTTTCACTTCTTGGTGTGGAGACCGCCAGCTCGACCCAGTTAACTGCCCAGATGGTACAGTGCTGGAGTTCCTGCAGGCTCTTTGCAGGGTTGACCCACTCCACCTTGAAGGTCTACGTGGCGGCCATGGTGGCCTACCACGCCCCTCTCGGTGGCCAGTCAGTGAGCAGAAACCCTCTGGTTACATGTTTCCTCCATGGTGCACTGAGGCTGAGGCCTCCGGCCAGAAGAAGCTTAAGCTAAGCGGTGATCAGGATGCTGTCCTAAGTCTCGAGTCCTCTGATCTCCCCTGTCCTGGGGGTCAAGACTCAATTCAACAAGATTTTTCAGAAAAATTAATACAAGAAGAAGTCAGCCAGACGATGAACATTATTAACAGCAATTATTATATGATGCCATCACACTTGTAGCAATATTTGTTAGTTCTGTTTGTTGATTAAGGGTTAGCATCATCTGGGGCATTTGATCAGATTCAACTGCAATCACAATTTATGAGATGCATTATTTGAATGCTTGGAAAAAGATGTGTTTTTAATCTAGATTTAAATAGAGAGAGTATGTCTGAACCCCAAACATTATCAGGAAGGCTATTCCAGAGTTTGGGAGCCAAATTTGAAAAAGCTCTACCAGCTTTAGTGGACTTTGTCTAGGAACTATCAGAAGTCCA
The DNA here is from genome assembly GCF_023724105.1 of Carassius gibelio. NCBI lineage: Eukaryota > Metazoa > Chordata > Actinopteri > Cypriniformes > Cyprinidae > Carassius > Carassius gibelio. Next base: position 21,910,188 of record NC_068380.1, on the reverse strand, counting down.
GCGTTTTGTGACCTTAGGGAGCGTGATGGATTGTAACGTGGTAGAAGACTAGTTAGGTATGCAGGAGCTAAACCATTTAGGGTCTTAGAGGTAAGTAATGATAATTTGTAACTGATACAGAACTTAATAGGTAGCCAGTGCAGAGACTGTAAAATTGGGGTAATATAATATATTATATATTTTCTTGACCTGGTCAGGGGTCTAGCTGCTGCATTTTGGACTACCTGTAGCTTGTTTATTGAAGATGCAGGACAACCACCTAGAAGTGCATTACAATAGTCCAGTCTAGAGGTCATAAATGCATGAACTAGCTTTTCTGCATCAGAAACTGGTAACATGTTTGGTAGCTTGGCAATATTTCTAAGATGGAAGAATGCAGTTTTTGTCACAAGGGAAATATGGTTTTCAAAAGACAAGTTGCTGTCTAATATAACACCCAGATTTTTGACTGTAGAGAAAGTAACAGTACATCCGTCTAGTTGCAAACTGCTGTCTACTAGATTCTGTGTACTGTATTTTGGTCCAATAATTAATATCTCTGTCTTATCCGAATTTAATATGAAAAAATTATTGGTCATCCAATCTTTTACATTTTTTAACACACTCTGTTAGCTTAGATAATGTAGATGTTTCATTTGGTCTCATTGAGATATACAGTATAGCAGAGTATCTTCAGCATAACAGTGGAAACTAATCCTGTATTTTCTAATAATATTACCAAGGGGCAACATGTATATTTAAAATAGAAGGGGACCTAGGACGGATCCTTGTGGCACTCCATATTTTTCTGGTGATAAATGAGATGACTCCCAATTTAAATAAACAAAATGGTAGCGATCGGACAAGTAGGATCTAAACCATATTAGAGCCTGCCCTTCGATATCTGTATAGTTTTGTAATCGATCTATGAGTATGTCATGATCTATGGTGTCTATGGTTATCTATGGTGGTAAAACTAGCAATGAGATGCAGCCTTGATCTTAAACAAGAAGCAGGTCATTTGTAATTTCAACAAGTACAGTTTCTGTGCTATGGTGGGTCCTGAAACCTGACTGAAATTCTTCATACAGAAAATTTTTTTTTTTTTGCAGGAAGGAGCTCAACTGAGCAGACACAACTTTTTCAAAAAATTTAGATAAAAATGGAAGATTTGAATTAGGCCTATAATTTGCCAGTTCACTAGGATCTAGTTTTGGTTTCTTAATAAGAGACGAAATAACTTACAACTTAAATGGTTTTGGGACTTGACCTAAAGATAACGACGAGTTAATAATATTGAGAAGCACAGATAAACACCAGCAGACAGCTCTGGGTTCTATTCAAAGTATTTCTAGTGCCAAATTAAGACGGGGGACTTCGACCCATTCTAGACTTACGAAGCACTGAACGAATTCATAAAGGTGATGAATTCAAAACTCAAAATGCTGACTACAGCACAAACTCTAGAATCCATAGAACTGGGAGAATGGTTCACTTCCATAGACTTGAAGGATGCCTAATTCCACATACCCATCTGTCAGGATCACTGCCCGTTTCTTTGCCTTGCCTTTCAAGATCGGGTTTATCAGTTCAGGGTCCTTCAATTTGGACTGTCTCTGTCTCCAAGGGCCTTCACCAGGGTGGTAGCAGCCCTTCGTCCTCTTCAATGTGCAGGTTTGAAAATTCTGTAATACCTGGAAGACTGGCTAATTTGTGCTCCTTCTCGCATCCAAGTCATGAAGGACACAGAAATGGTGCTCCAACATGTCCAGTCTCTCGGGTTCAAAGTAAACTGGGAAAAGAGCAATCTAATTCCCAGACAACAGACCGTGCTTGTGGGAATTTAGCTAGATTCCCAACTGATGACTGCAACTTTATCACCCCAGAGAGTGGTACAGTTGGTCAGTCTAACGCAATAATTCCATCCGAACAAGAGAGTGAAGTTAATTCAGTTTCAGCGAATGTTGGGCATGATTGCAGCAGCAGCAGCAGCTGTGGTCCCACTCTGCCTTCTCAAAACCCGTCCACTACAACGTTGGTTGAACAACTTTCACTTGCATCCCAAATTACACAGACATTTAAGGATAAAGGTTACACGAAGGTGTGTCCAAATGTTACACCCTTGGAAGTCGTTACCATCACAAGGGGTTCCTCTAGGCAACATCCCAGCGAGACGGTCTGTGATAATGACAGATTGCTCTCTAACAGGGTGGGGAGCAAATATTGGCAAACACCCTTTGGTGTCTCAATTTCTCAAGGGTGCAAAACGCCTGCGACCAGGGAAAATTATGAGATCACCTGCTTTGGACCTTTCTATTGTCTTACACTCACTGGCCAAAGCACCTTTTGAACCTTTGGAGCAAGCAGATTTCAAGTTTTTGACATGGAAAACCGTGTTTCTACTGACGATATGTTAAGCCAAGAGAGTTGGTGAATTGCATGCTTTATCAGTCAGTGAAGACTGCTTGAGATGGAAGGCAGAAAACAGGGCACTGAAGGGGGTAGCACTCTCAGATATCTGTGCCACAGCCTCTTGGAGCAGCTCATGCATGTTTACAAGATTTTATAGGATTAATGTGGCAAATCCAAATCATTTTGGGTCTGCGGTTTTATCTGCCGCTAAATAAACAGGGGAGAGAAAAATATACTAGTCCCTCGTGACTCTGGTGGTATAAGTCATCCAAGGTAAGACCGTGGTGACGGTCTGAGTGAGGTCGAAATAGATCGGAAGTTATGACTATAACTATGGATCTATGAGACCGAACGATGACCGTCACCATCCTTTGTCACTCGGGACGAACTGGGGCGCTCCAGGCAAGAGGAAGTGGTTGGTTCACCTGGATGTTATATTGCCAACCCCTTAGGTCAGTCACCTGACATTGTTGATATTAGGTCTCAAGGATAGGTGGAGGAATGGCGTCATTCAAGGTAAGACCGTGGTGACGGTCATCGTTCGGTCTCATAGATCCATATTTATAATCATAACTTATGATATGCTCTGCCCTGGCAATTTTTATAGCCTGTCTATAGCTGGACGTACTGTTTATCCACGCAATTCTAAAAACTTCCAAGTTTGTTTTTCTCCATTTTGCTCTCAAGACTTGGAGTTTCTTTCTTGAGAGAGTGGGTATTACTGTTATACCATGGCACAGTACGTTTTTCTCTAACCTTTTTCAATTTGATGGGGGCAACAGCTTCTAATGTATTAGAGAAAATAGTGAACATGTTGTCAGTCATTTCGTCTAGTTCATGTGTATTTTTGGGTACAAATAGCAGTTGAGATAAATCAGGCAGTTATTTTGCAATTTATTTGCAAGTCTTTGGTGGCTGGAAAAATAATTCTGCCCAGACGGTAACACTGAGCCAAATAGTTAATATCAGTGATACGCAACATGCACGATACAAGGAAATGGTCTGTAACATCATCACTTTGAGGCACGACATCTATATCAGTAAAATCAATTCCATTGGATATAATTAAATCTAGAGTATGATTAAAATTATTAGTAGGACCGGTGACATTTTGCTTGACTCCAAAAGAGTTTATTAGGCCAGTAAATGCAAGTAACCAGAATGTCTGAGTGGAAATCTGCAAATTCTTTTAGGAATTCTGTATACGGCCCTGGTGGTCTATACACAGTAGTCAGAGCAAGAGACACAATAGATTTCTTTTGCATATCTGACAGGGTAACATTAAGCAGAAGTATTTTGAATTAGTTAAATCTGTATACTGTTTTCTGGGTAACATTGAGAATATCACTATATATTGCTGCAACACCTCCGTCACAACCAATCTGACGGGGCTCATGCTTATAACAGTAGTTAGGTGGAGTCGACTCATTTATACCAATATAATCTTTTGGTTTTAGCCAGGTTTCAGTCAAGAAGAGTACCTAAAAACTATTATCTGTTAGAGCAGGTAACAACCATAAATGGACATTGACTTGTAAGGCAGAATCAGATCAGAAACTCAACTAATTTGTGCACAAGAGTTTTATTAAGTCAAGTCAAGTCACCTTTATTTATATAGCGCTTTAAACAAAATACATTGTGTCAAAGCAACCGAACAATATTCATTAGGAAAACAGTGTGTCAATAATGCAAAATGACAGTTAAAGGCAGTTCATCATTTAATTAATTGATGTCATGATCTCACTTCATTTTAAATAGTAGCTGTGCAATCATTTGCGATCAAGTCAAATGATTGTCGCTGTAAATTAAGTGACCCCAACTAAACATGCCAGAGGCGACAGCGGCAAGGAACCAAAACTCCATCGGTGACAGAATGGAGAAAAAACCTTGGGAGAAACCAGGCTCAGTTGGGGGTCAGTTCTCCTCTGGCCAGATGAAACCAGTAGTTCAATTCCAGACTGCAGCAAAGTCAGATTGTGCAGAAGAGTCATCTGTTTCCTGTGGTCTTGTCCTGGTGCTCCTCTGAGACAAGGGGCCCTATTTTAACGATCTGAAACGCAAGTGTCAAAGCGCAAAGCGCAAGTAAGTTTGTGGGCGGGTCTCGGCGCTGTTGCTATTTTCCCTGCGGGATAAATGGCTCTTGCGCCCGGCGCAAATCTAAAATGGGTTGGTCTGAAGTAGCTTCATTATTCATAGGTGTGGTTTGGGCGTAACGTGAAATAAACCAATCAGAGCGTCATCCAACATTCCCTTTAAAAGCAGGTGCGCAAGTTCCATTATGGATTGCTATTATTATGGCGTATTTACCAGGCGCACGCCAGGAGCGGTTCACAGCCGAGGAGACTGATGTTCTTGTAAGAGCAGTGAAAGACAGAGAAGTTGTGTTGTATGGGGATGGGAGAATAATTAGCCTGAATAATTTGTAAGCTAGATTTATGCCAATTTTTTCACATCTTCGTGTCACACCACAATGATTTCCGTCATCTCATGTGTTAATATTTTTTTAGTGTAACAATTTATGATTTGCAAAAATAACTGTTGCATCTGTGTAGATTACATGAGCAAAGTGTATGCACGTTGTGCACGCTATACATTATGGTCAAGCATGCGCCCTTAAAATAGCATAATGAACAACGCGCAACGCGCCACTGACTTTAGACCAGGTTTTTTCTGGTCAGTGGCGCAATTGTTTAATGGAACAGCAAAATAGCACCAGGGATCGTTTGCGCCGGAACACGCCTCCTTTTTTGCGCTGAACCGCCCAGGGAGCGCAAGTTCATTCACTAGTTTAGCGACGTGCTTCTGTGGAGGGAAAAGCGCGCTTTGCGCGGGTGCAAAATAGGAATGACACATGCGTCGGTGTACAAAGTCAATTGCGCTGGGTGCAAGATAGGGCCCAAGGTCTTTACAGGGGATCTGTATCTGGGCTCTAGTTGTCCTGGTCTCCACTGTCTTTCAGGGCAGTAGAGGTCCTTTCTAGATGCTGATCCACCATCTGGTCTGGATACGTACTGGATCCGGGTGACTGCAGTGACCCTCTGATCTGGATACAGACTGGATCTGGTGGCTACGGTGACCTCGGAATAAGAGAGAAACAGACAAATATTAGCGTAGATGCCATTCTTCTAATGATCTAGCAAGTACATCAGGGAACTTGATGGAGGTGGAGGATTATAATGCAAATAGAGCTCATTCAAATACTGAGGTGCTAAACCATTCAGGGCTTTATAAGTAATAAGCAATATTTTAAAATCTATACGATGTTTGATAGGGAGCCAGTGCAGTGTGGACAGGACCGGGCTAATATGGTCATACTTCCTGGTTCTAGTAAGAACTCTTGCTGCTGCATTTTGGACTAGCTGTAGTTTGTTTACTAAGCGAGGCAGAACAACCATCCAATAAAGCATTACAATAATCTAACCTTGAGGTCGTAAACACATGGATTAACATTTCTGCATTTGACATTGAGAGCATAGGCCGTAATTTAGATTATTTTTGAGATGGAAAAATGCAGTTTTACAAATGTTAGAAACATAGCTTTCTATGGAAAGATTGCTTTTAAATAGCACACCTAGGTTCCTAACTGATGACGAAGAATTGACAGAGCAGCCATCAAGTCTTAGACAGAGTTCTAGATTATTACATGCAGAGTTTTTAGGTTCCTATAATTAACACCTCAGTTTTTTTTTTTTTCCAGAAAACTTCAAAAGCTTGTGGGTTTGATTCCCAGGGAACACACATAGTTGTAAAACAATGTATAGGCTGAATGCACTGTAAGTTGATTTGGATAAACGTGTCTGCTAAATGCATAAGGTTAATTATATCTCCCAAGGGTAACATGAAAAGTAATGGCCCTAGTACTGAGCCTTGAAGTACTCCATACTACACTTGTGATTGATATGATTCCTTTTCATTCACTGCTACAAATTGATGGCAGTCAGATAAGTATTATTTAAATCATGCTAATGCACTTCAATTAGTGCGAGAAAAGTTTTCTAGTCTATTCAAGAGAATGCTGTTGTCAATAGTGTTGAAAGCAGCACTAAGATTCAATAGCACAAATAGAGAGATACAACCATGCGGTACTACGGTCTAAATCCTAACTGTAAATCCTCACAGATACCATTTTATTCTAAGGAATATGATTGTGATACTACCTTTTCTAGTATCTTTGGCAGAAAAGGAAAATTAAAGATTGGTCTGTAATTAATTAGTTCTTTGGGGTCTAGTTGTGTGTTTTTGATGAGAGGCTTAATAACAGCCAGTTTGAAGGGTTTAAAGTGCCTTTTATTTGTATGTACCTGAACCCATTGTAACAGTTGAAAATGTGCATTTAGTAGTAGGATAACAAATAGGATTTGATAATTTTGCGTCTGCATCACGTAAAGCGGTAGTGATGGTGTTTTTGAAAAGGTGAAGCACTGGAAAGATGGTGTCATATGCTGAGATAAGTGTTTACAGCAGTGTTTTTTATTTATAGTCCTAAATATCAATCTAATAAAAATTAAATGTTTAATTCTATTGAACTTTAAGGAAAAATTGGCAATATGGTTATCACAGAAAAGAAAATTTAATGTTGAAGAATAAAATGATGTTGTCATGATTTTAATTACATTAATTTATAAAGTAACTATAAAGTAACTTATTTATGATGTATTCTAAAAGTATGTTTGAATGTTTATATAAGACGAAAAAGAATATATAATTTCTATTAATGATTCAATTGATATTTATTGTAAATTATAGAAGAACTTAAAAGTCAATGTCTCTCTCTCACAAACACACACTTTTGGACACATCTTTTGGTCTAGCAATGGCAGATCCTGTGGCATAAAGCACAATTCCACAATACATCCAAGAACACTTCCCATAACACCCGATGTACTTTCTACATCATTAGAAGAATGGCATCTACGCTAATATTAGTCTGTTTCTCTCTTGTTCCGAGGTCACCGTAGCCACCAGATCCAGTCTGTGTCCAGATCAGAGGGTCACTGCAGTCACCCGGATCCAGTACGTATCCAGACCAGATGGTGGATCAGCACCTAGAAAGGACCTCTACTGCCCTGAAAGACAGTGGAGACCAGGACAACTAGAGCCCAGATACAGATCCCCTGTAAAGACCTTGTCTCAGAGGAGCACCAGGACTAGACCACAGGAAACAGATGATTCTTCTGCACAATCTGACTTTGCTGCAGTCTGGAATTGAACTACTGGTTTCATCTGGCCAGAGGAGAACTGACCCCAACTGAGCCTGGTTTCTCCCAAGGTTTTTTCTCCATTCTGTCACCGATGGAGTTTCGTTCCTTGCCGCTGTCGCCTCTGGCTTGCTTAGTTGGGGGACACTGCTGAATATTGGGTTACATTACACTGTAGGCAAACCTACTGGCTAAAAGGAACATGATTGACTGCAGATATCATTATTATTAGAGTATGATTCATTAAAGAATATTTATGAATAAATTAATATTTAGCTGCTTTATCTACTTTTCCCTAAACAAAAGAGCTGTGCTGATGACATTTTTACAAGTTTAGTTTGGTTCCTTTGACAATAAACCAACTGGCCTTTGGATTACTAAAAAAAAAAAAAAAACCTCTGTGGACAACAAAAGCTTAAGATTTTTAAATGATCATTCTCCCAAACTTTTTACACAACTTGGTAATAAAGGAACTACACCACATGACGTCACATGAACGTTACCACCAGTCATTATTTAAAAATAGTTTCCCTGAGAGTTTGAGTTAAATTAGTTAGCAAAAGTGTGATTAAACACACTAAGGGCCCTATTTTAACGATCTGAAACGCAAGTGTCAAAGCGCGAAGCGCAAGTAAGTTTGTGGGCGGGTCTCGGCGCTGTTGCTATTTTCCCGGCGGGATAAATGGCTCTTGCGCCCGGCGCAAATCTAAAATGGGTTGGTCTGAAGTAGCTTCATTATTCATAGGTGTGGTTTGGGCGTAACGTGAAATAAACCAATCAGAGCGTCATCCAACATTCCCTTTAAAAGCAGGTGCGCAAGTTCCATTATGGATTGCTATTATTATGGCGTATTTACCAGGCGCACGCCAGGAGCGGTTCACAGCCGAGGAGACTGATGTTCTTGTAAGAGCAGTGAAAGACAGAGAAGTTGTGTTGTATGGGGATCGGAGAAACCCACCCAAAATAACGTCATGATTTCCTTCATCTCATGTGTTAATATTTTTTTAGTGTAACAATTTATGATTTGCAAAAATAACTGTTGCATCTGTGTAGATTACATGAGCAAAGTGTATGCACGTTGTGCACGCTATACACTATGGTCAAGCATGCGCCCTTAAAATAGCATAATGAACAACGCGCAACGCGCCACTGACTTTAGACTAGGTTTTTTCTGGTCAGTGGCGCAATTGTTTAATGGATAAGCAAAATAGCACCAGGGATTGTTTGCGCCGGAACACGCCTCCTTTTTTGCGCTGAACCGCCCAGGGAGCGCAAGTTCATTCACTAGTTTAGCGACGTGCTTCTGTGGAGGGAAAAGCGCGCTTTGCGCGGGTGCAAAATAGGAATGACACATGCGTCGGTGTACAAAGTCAATTGCGCTGGGTGCAAGATAGGGCCCTAAGACTGAGAGCGACTAGTGGATGAGTTTACTTGTTCACTGTGATGAACTTTAATGTCCCAGACAACCTCTGGAGTCCCATTTAGACACTTACTGGAATCCGCCTTTTCCAACACAAATAAAAAAATAAAGTGATAAAATCCCATGGCTATATTAGCAATCATTTTATGTAGTAGAATAAAACATGAGATTCTTAAGCTTGAGTTCACCACAGACCTTATTTCAGTTATTTAACATAAAAACACATTTAAAAAAAAAAAAGAAAAAAGAAAAATATAAATATATTATTTTTTTTATTTTTTAATCACCTTAGCAATGGCTGACTTAATGACTAATGACAATAAAACAGGAAATGACATTTAAATAGCTTTGGAAATGTTTTTATTAATTATCTTTTTGAAACACAAATGAGGTTGTGACACTAATAAAACAAAGCATCATAATTCAGAATCATCTCAGTTTGAATATACTGTTGCTATGTTTCTTAGATTTATTATTCCTCTGTTTTACAGCACAGACATTTATTTCTAAACAGTATGAAGGTCTAAATACAATGATTTGAGGCTCCACAAACTGTACAGAAGCTCACAGGCAGAGCTGTTTAGGGTTTGTATCAGCGCTTCATGAGGATCGATGAAAACTGTCTGTTCACTCCAACTCCAGCATTTTCAGTATTTTAAACACAGTTTACACAACTGAGCAGCTATCAACATTTGAATGATTCTTCAATCTTTGTCATGACACACATGATAAAACGTCCTTTACTAAGTGCTCTAAAGCTTGTCGGCTCTTTCACAGTGACAGCAGGGGTACGATGAAGTAGTGCAACAAAAATCTTCACGATCATCTGTGAGATGAGCTATGATCGACAGGGCACAGGAGCTTCAACATCATTATTAGTATGTGATTATCAGCTCAATGAACATGGGTTTTCAAGATTAGCGGTCGACTCAAATGGGTTGAGAAACTTCACATTATGACGTGTCTCCAGCTGACAGCTTCGCGGGTTAAGGCTTACGAAACTACAGTCTAAGGATATACAGGTAGAGACGTGATCTAAGATCAGGGTATTTCTTGTGCTAAGGCTGACAAATCCTGCAGTTCCTGAATGAATGAGCTTTCAGATGTACAGAGTCTGTGAAGTGAGCCACAACAGCTCATCTAAAAGCCTATCCTAACTGTGTACTCACATCAGCTAGAGCTTTCTATGAAGGCTCAGGACGTGACCAGAAGCTCTGCAGTAATTGCCAGTAATGAATCATGTAAACTTTGACAGTGGCCGATTACAGTGCACCTTTTTTTTTTTAAGGCTATTTTGACAAAAGCGTCACAAGTGTTTATGAAGTGCTTATAAACGGTCTCTTCTAGAGATTTGTACTTGGCAGTTAACGACAGCACAGATACATGAGAAAATGAGGGCTGTATTTAGGAGGATATAAAAGAGGGCTACCCTGTGATCAAGATCCATTCAGCCAGGAATAAAGCACTGCACACTCATTTTCTGAAACATCTTGTATGTGTGGATGGCAGTGAGTGCAGTGTGTGTGTGTGTGTGTGTGTGTGTGTGTGTTAGTCGTCTCCTCAAGGTTGTGGCAGAGCTGCTCATATGCAGGAGTTTTCTTGATGTATTTCTACACAGTGTCGTGTGTTTGTGTGTGACTTCAGGATGGCCAGTGTTCTGCAGGAGTGTGTGTCTTCATCACTGTATGTGTGTGTGTCTCTATGCCAGAGTGTAATCAAACTGGCCCTTCTCGAGGCCGTCCAGACCGTCTGCCCAGGTGGAGGTGGGCATGCTGCGGTAGGGGTCCAGCAGGATGCGGAAGCAGCGCACGATCAGCATGCAGAGGAAGACGAAGAGGAAGATGACGAAGGCAAAGGTGGTCTTCTGCTCCAGGGTCATGCCGGCTCCCGCCACAGGCCCCCCCGTCTGGAGGGAGGAGGTGAACGGCTCGGCCTCCATCAGCCAGGACATCTGCAGCGGCTCGTCCCACAGCAGACGCTCACGCATCCTCACACGCAGGGGCCCCACATCCTCCACGTAGACCTCATCTACACACACACACACACACACACACACACACACACACACACACACACACAGACAGAGACTGAATGATCAAACCTGTGACACTTCCACTATAGCTTCCTCACTAAACAGCTGCAAGTAACTGTCAAATCCAAGCGTGGACTTCTTCATTATCTGACTCGGCTCGGTGTTCATCTTCAGTTCTCTCTTCACATCAGTTCAGTCAGTGTACTGTTTGAGTGCATGAATTACTCCGGGATATTGGTTTGTTTGAACTCCGAGGGAGTGTCAGACACATTAAACAAGTTAACAGCTTAAGTCATTTGTAGATTAATGGATATTGGAGACGCGAACCGTTTAAAACGATTCAGTTCGATTTGGTGAACTGGTTCAAGAAGATCTGGTTACATCGAATGATTCGTTCGTGAACTGGATATCACAAACTGCTTTGTTTTGAACTATCTCTCACACAGACACGGAAGAGAAGACAATGCTGAATAAAGTCGCCGTTTTTGCTATTTTTGGACCAAAATGTATTTTCGATGCTTCAAAATATTTAACTGACCCTCTGATGTCACATGGACTACTTTGATGATGTTTTTCTTCTCTTTCTGGACATGGACAGTAGACCGTACACACAGTTTCAGTGGAGGGACTGAGAGCTCTCGGACTAAATCTAAAATATCTTAAACTGTTCTGAAGATAAACGAAGGTCTCACGGGTTTGGAACGACATGAGAGTGAGTTATTAATGACATAATTTAGATTATTGGGTGAATTCACCCTTCAACAATGCACTTCTTCTCAGCACTGGGCATTGTAGCCAATGTTGAATCCATGATCAGAGTTTGGTTCAGGGCATGCTTATATACTCAACAAATCTACTCATCATAACCAACATATGCAGACACAAATAACAATGTCATTATAAAGTATAGATGGTTTCAATGATCATAAAAGGAGTTTTGGCCAAACTTGCACTGAACTGAAGTAACTGACTATTATTTTAAGTATGAAACTTTCTATACATAACATCCAAATCCGTCACATCATGTAACCTGATGGACATACTTGGTACTAAAAAAGACACTGATCCTCAGGTGGTTTTCTGTGTAAGTGATCAGAGACGGAGTGAAATATGAACAATTACAGACTACTTTAGGCTTTGGGTGTGCATTTAAATGAACAAATACACACAGAAAAATGTCCGTCAAACTGTCTGTCTCTGCAAGTTTTCCCTTATATGCAGTCAGGTATGTCTTAAGATAACAAACACTTTGGGAAAGTTATCAAATGCTGTATCAAATCTGTACATTTGGTCTTAAAGTGACAGCAGACTAAGAAACCTGCTGCTGTTTCTGTCATTTAGATTTAATCAAACAACAAAAGGAAACGAGAGAATAATTTACTGCTCTTCACTGAATAACTTCAGTTATTTTAATAAGAAGCCATGCATATGTAATTCATACAGTGAAGACTATGCAGTGTTATCTTACATTTGACTACATTATACAGTGGGCTTAATTATTTATTTAATTTGCATCTTCTTCTATTGTATTTCTTGATTTTGATTGTTTTACTGACTGTTTCATCTCACTGGTGCCTGTTGACATTGAAACTGCTCTGAAAGAACAGATTGGGTTGGGGGTCATTTTGGGGGGTTATGAATGCACATGTAGATCCACACAATTGTTCCAATGGAGGTATCCAAGGCCAAGTTATTAAATTTAAGTTTAATTCTAATAAATCTCCATTTTATGATAACCTCAAATTGTCATATGAATTAGTTGTTTGTCCATTTCTATTCCATTATTATTATTCTTCTGACAGCTACTTTATATTTGACTCGATCATACTGGCCGTCTCATGGATCTCATGGTCACAAACTCTCCAGACTGATCATTAGTCAGAGGTTAGGACTGTTTAACAGAGGTTATGGCTAGTACTATGAAGTATGCTGAACCTTGTTTACTAGTACTCCATAGTTAATGGAATTGTAGATTTGTGGAAACATAAGACTTTACTTAATCTACTTGAGAAAATAATGTCAGAGTAAGTCAGAATAAAATCAGATGTAACAATTTATTGTCAGACAGGTAAATATGTATAATGCCAATTGCTTAATCAATTCAGAGATATCAAGTTAAATCAATACAAGACATCAATATCTCAAAATACATCTAAAAAAATAAAAGATGCATACCTGACTTCTGGAAAATAAATAGTATAGTGTGAACACTACTGGCTCATCTGACTACAGAAGACCCTGATCCTCTTGAAACATTCACTTAAATACTCAGACCAAGACAGACATCCTCCAAATAAAGACAGGAACAAACCATTGGAATTGCCATTGATCAAGCAGAGTTTACACTTTTTGGGGACGGATGCAAAATTAGCATGAAAGACTACACAAAATATCTCTAAACTCATAAAATCTGTATTAACTTTATTCTGCGTCTTGTAAGATTGATTTGACTTGAGACAAATGATTCCAAACAGGACTGTGAATATCACTTCATTCATTATGCTGCTGGTCATTCTGAGTGAAGGAAGTGAAGGAAGTGGACGAACAGATGTATAGGTGATTGTGTAACTGTGACTTCAGCAATTAAACTCATACTGACATGATCAGGGACTAAATTAAAAGTAAACAGCCATTTCCCAAAGGTGAGAATCCTTCAGAAGGACAGCAGACTTCCACAACAAATCTACTTTTATTCCATGTGAATCTGTAGTATCACTAACATGTGTCAGCTGGTGTTGATCAGTGTCTGTGCAGACAGTCTTATGATTGATATATTCTTCCTTATTACCTAATAAAAACCCAGATGGAGAAAACAGGTCATTTTGGCAGCTAGGTTTCAACGAAAGCCAGATTTTGAGAGTTCTGAACAGTACAGTCTTTTTAAAGCACAATCACCTGTTAAAACGACAAAAGATCAATGACGATATGATTTCTAAACTCGTGACCCCAGATTTGAGAATAATTAAATAGACGAGTCCACTAGGTAGTGCACACGAGCCGAAAGCACCCAGCTGTAGCTCCTTACATGCAATCAGTTTCCAGAAATAATCTAGCTGGAATCAGATAATATTGCATTTTAAAATAATAATGATCCGATTACAGTTAGTCTTTTTTTGAGCGAATTGGCAGTTAATTCACTGATTCTCACTAATTATCCTTTCTTTCCTCAGCTGACGAATGCACTTTTCTAACAGATATTTCAAGATAACATTGTCTTGTAAATTCAACAAGTTTTGTGGTGATCAAATATATCAAATTAACATGAACATATTTAATGCAAAGTAATGCATAATAAACATCTTTAATGTAGTTTGAAATCTGTGCCAGGCTATAAATGAGACCAATGACAGATTTCGATCCTTAGTTAAATTTAGTGTTGCCACATTATGGATGATACTTATTTAAATGTGTTCCCTTCATCCTGATATCTGCTCTCACACACCTTCATCCAGTGAGGAGCTGAAACTGTTAATAACGGATTTCACTGCAGTCAAACTAAATCTACCACAGCCTTCATTCCTGACCTCTGGAGCACAGAAATACAGCCGCTGAGCTCTAACAAGAGGAATATGGAATGTGTGATGCTCCAAAACACTGTACACTATATTCAAGGGCTCAAAGTTTCCTATGAGAAGTGGTGAATGAATGCAAATTATACTGCAGTAAGGGTAAGCAGGAGAGAGAGAGAGATGTAGTGTAGTTCACTTCAGCAGTGTGGGATGCAGAGGTCACTGCGTCTCTATTAACAGACAAGATCACTTCAGCTCACCGGTCATCTGTCCAAATCACTCATATTACACAGATTTTAGTGTTGAGACATCAACTGCAGTTTACATGAAAACAAGAATCTGAAAGTGATCTGCATAAGCACGTGTTCACATCACATTGTGTTGATTATAATTTATATCACTGCAAATTTTCTGATTTAACTTTTGATTACTTTTTCCTGGTTAATTGTATTAATATGCAAGCAAAATAAGAATGAAAAGCAGGCTGTGGTTAACACACACACACACACACACACACACACACAGGTAGTGTTACTGTGAAAGTTGCTGCAGAGATTTCATAACGGTGATGTTCAGACTCATAACTGCGGAAAGAGATCAATGACCTGATCAAATATGCATAAGTCATGTTTCCACATTTGAATGATCATTAGGTGCATCTGTATTTCACACTGACTGAACTCGACAGAGAAACGCATAATGATTCATCTGAGAGAGATGTGAACTTGTGCTGAGGCGACACCCTTTTACTGCAGTCAGGAGCTGTAAGGTGAACTAGTGTGATCTTCTGCAGTGGCTCATCTCCACCCACAGCGCTCTTCTATGGAAATAAGAGCGTTATTGATCTGCAACCATCAATGGATCAGCGCTGAATGTCAACAATCTGCTTGTGTCGCGATCGATCAACAAGTGAAATGACGAGAGTCGACACAAACAGCCACCCAATACAATGAAATAATCAATCACATATCGAAAAGATATGCAGATGACCACTAGTGAATGACATTTCATGATATTTGACTCGCACCTTTGTCTCCAAGTGAGAATGTGGGATCCATTTCCACAGTGAGAGTCAAATCCAGCGGTCTTCGCCCATTCTACACATCCACATCAGTCCACAGACGGCGGACAGAGCCGACACCGAGCGATTCACCGGTCGCTTTAAAATAACAAAGGAAGAAATAATACTGCTTCGTCTTGTAGAAGCGTGAACGCGATGCTGCGGCGCACACGCTCGCGCCCCAGCTGTGTGTGCGCGTGAGCGAATCTTGCCGTGGTGTTGGTCCGAACCGAATTGATTCATTTGGATGAATCGGTTCGTGCTGAACTGAACTCTTCTCTTCTTTAGGGTAGCAGTCACCAAACCCACTTATTATTTATCTACTTATTTATTTATTTTACTTAACTGCACCCCCCCCCCCCCCCCCAAAAGCGACCTAATGATTTATTTTAAATATTTGAAACAGTTCAAAGGAATCAATTCTCTAAAATGAAGAATTCCCAGACTGAATTTGAGGCGTACTTAAAACTGAAAGATTAAAATGAAGAACAATTTAATCTGCAACAAATAGCATATTTTCTCCTCAAGGTCAATTGGTATATACAAAAAAACAAAAAAAAAAACAAAAAAAAAAACAACAACAACAACAACCAACTTGTAGATTCTATGGTACGCTAATAAGACCATAAAACCTAGAAATGTTATTTTAGGGATTATTTCTACCTAATCTAACCCATAAATTTCATTTTATTACTATAACAAAATGAAGTGTGATCAGATTAATATTTTGGGGTTTGATTAAAATCAAATAAATTTGATGTTACCAGCTGAAAAACTGCACATATTTAATGATGAAAACACTTAAAGGTGCACTAAGCAGTAAGCAATATTTGAAAAATGCTTCTGATCATCGTCTCAGACCGGGTCCTAAAACACACTCTCTGCCAATCAGCAGTAAGGGGCGTGTCTCGTGATGAGCGGGAGAAGAGAAGGGATGCACTGCTGTGAGGGCACAGGACAGATATTAGCAGCTGTCAGTGCCCTTTCTAGGCATTAGTTATAGGCGGACTTCTAGGGTGCCACCTACATACTGGCACTATATTGCTGTTTTATAGCAGGGTTTTGATAAAGAGTAGCATGGTCACCCTGAAATATGACTGCCGTCCCCACTGGATCCCTCAACATAATTGGGATAGAGTACTGTCAATCTGACGATGTCTGTATGTCATTGGATCAGAGAGCTGTCAAGTGCATGTAAAGTCTGCATTTGGAGCACTCATCAATGCCATTAGATCGATGTCAGTGCTTTGGCAAGACAAGGTTGTTGTTGTTGTTTTTTGTTTTTTTGTGGCCTTGCAATAAAGCTAAGTTCAAAGGCCAATTGAAAATATTGATACAGTAAATAAAGTGCACAAAATTAGTATTTTGCTTAGGCAGTATTTTTGCCAGTTGATAAATCATATTGCACGAGCATTTTTGTGCCAATGCATTGTTAAAGATCAGTGTGCCATGAAATATTCTCATATGAACTTTAACAGCCAATTAAAAAAATAATGGTATATTCATTCACAAAAAGGCAGAGCATCACATTATTTAAAGGGGAAGTTCACGCATTAATGAATAGCAAAGGATTAAGGAGCTGCTTTGATTCTTTTTATGCCACTGATCAGGCTTTTATAGGTATTTTGATGTAACAAGGGTTTTATAGGGTTGACTCAAATAATAATGCAATAACTGACACTTTAAATCAATGTTTAAAGCAACGACAAAACAATTTAACAAAAACAAAAACAGATAAATATAAAAAGTAGCAATTTATAATATCTAAACATGTATCCAACATGAATTTATGTGTGAATTATGTGCAAATGATGTGCAATGTCTTAGCTATAGGGATTGTTACACAAGGCTATACAGGCATCTAGTGTCAACACAATGATAATACAGCTGAAAAAATTTGTAAAATGTTTATCAATTCAGTCAATTTACAAATAATGTATTCAGAACTCACAATGCCCTGAATAGCCATCATTTCAGAAGTGAGGGGGACAGAAATGAACAGCAAAAGTTGTAATGTTTTGAAATATTTTTACTATTTAAAACAACTGTAATTTATTTCTGTGATGCACTGCACAGCTGTATTTTCAGCATCATTACTCCAGTCTTCAGTGTCACATACTTCAGAAACATAGACAGTAAAAGAAATGGACACAGCGACCCCATTGGAACTCAATTGAGACAAGTGAAGCCCATTTTTAGCACTTCCGTTTCTGACGCGCAGACTCAAACGAAGCTTGACGACGTCAGCAATCTGTCTGACAGATGTAAATCTTCTAGCAGCTGTGCGTGAAAACTGCCATCGTTAATCTTGCAGAGACGGCGAGCTTGAGCGGGGAGTTCTTTGTCGTGAGTGAGCAGGAGTAAGTATTCTGATTAATTATTTTGTATAGTATTTTAAAATGTAACGCCAGTACGCCATATTAAGTTAATTGCCTGCGAGCTTCTCCTCCTGTCTGTACGGTAATGTGACAGAGAGCCGAGTGGTTATGACGCAATCGTTAGCCTATTTTTACAAAAACTGTTTATACGGGGCCATAATGTAACATAGAAGGTAATGGAGTCCTTTATACATTGTTGTGTATCTTTAGAAATAAATAATGGACAAACGGAGTCTTTAAACACCTCAGATGTAAAGTTATTCGCTGTCAAAGTGACGCCAAAATGAATGGGAGTCAATGGGAATGCTAACGCAAGTGAAGTTCTGCTACAAGATGGCGGCACGCGGCCGACTTCAACTTCCGGTCGAGTTCCTTGCCGCCTGTTCAGAAATCAGAATAATATGCTGATATTCATCTCAAGAAACTTTATTATTATTATTATTATTATTATACGGAAGTTCTATGCGGCCATGCATTATCATTTTTTTTCTTTTTGTTTTCTCGTTATAAAGATTTAATTTTCTCGTTATCTCGACATAACGAAGTTCGTTTTCTCGTTATAACGACTTAATTTTCTCGTTTTCTCGACATAACGAAGTTCGTTTTCTCGTTATAGCGACTTCCTTTTCTCTAAGAAGTTACAAAACTGCGCCAGCAGGTGGCACTATAGACCTGAATATAACTGATGGGGTGTTGTACACTATCCACTTTACTGAACGCGGACCTTCCTCGTGATCGCTATAATTTGTGCAGTCTTGTTCATTACTGACATTTAATTAATTCATAAATGTTAAATGCTTGAATCAATATTAATATTTTGTGTATTAAGTTCCTGCTAGATGCATGAGTTTCACCAACGCGTTCTGTGTCATAAAATAACTGCTTATCAAAACCAAGGTTGACATCACTGTATTCTGTTTATCTACAGTAGGACGGGATTTAACGATGCAGGCTGATGTGCTTCTTTTCCTTATTACTAATCTTTATTGTTAACCATATTGATGAGAAATGTGATGTATATGTAAAATCCATAGGCTAATTTAATTCAGTTTTGTCCTATAATGTTGTAATCGTTTTTTTCTACACACACACACACACACACACACACACACACACTACAACTAGTCCTACACATGGACGCTCTTTTCAAACAGAAGCTTGTAACACACATGATATCTGCCACATCATATAATGGCTACTACAAATTACAAATTATATATAATTTTATTTCAAATAAAGGGAAAATGAAAAGTGAGTTTTATACAAGCAGCTCTAATGGCACGGTGTTGCCATTTAAACATGTTATTTACAAAAACAAAACGTTCATTGTACTGTCTCTGGAAAAATCAACAGTGATTGATCAGCCTTTATTTATATACAGTATTGTAGACGTTATTACCTAGGCGAAGCTAAATTTGCTGAAATATAGGCTACAGTAAGAGCGCCTGCATGGTGTCCATCAGATGCGTGTCAAAGTTGAGTTCGTTACTATAGCAACAGCAAAACTGTCATGTCGTTATAATGAGAAAACAAATTTTCGTTATGTCGAGATAACGAGAAAAATAAGTCGTTATAACGAGAAAATAAACTTTCGTTATGTCGAGATAACGAGAAAAATAAGTCGTTATAACGAGAAAACAAACTTTCGTTAGGTCGAGATAACGAGAAAAATAAGTCGTTATAACGAGAAAACAAACTTTCGTTAGGTCGAGATAACGAGAAAAATAAGTCGTTATAACGAGAAAACGAACTTCGTTATGTCGAGATAACGAGAAAATTATGTCGTTATAACGAGAAAACAAAAAGGAAAATTTTGTTAATGCATGGCCGCTTAGAACTTCCGTATTATTAATATTTAAAACAGTTGAGTATTTTTTTTCAGGATTCTTTGATGAATAGAAATGTCAAAAGATCAGCATTTATGTGAAATAAAAAGCTTTTGTAACATACTACACTATACCATTCGAAAGCTTAGAGTCATTATATTTTTATACATTTTTGGTTAGAAATGGCCCTGGTATGTAAATGAATAGATTAAAATTTTTAAGCATTTAGTAGAATTCTCTCTTACATTTATCTGTTGTAATGTTGTTATATGAACAAATAATTAAAGGGGTCATATGATGTTCATAAAATAACATTATTTAGTGTATTTGAGGTAATGAAATGTGTTTATGTGGTTTAATGTTAAAAAGAAAAACACAGAATTTTCTACATACTGTACATTATTGTAAATGTTAAACGAGGCATTTTAGGAGACATGGATGAGTCTTAACTTTTATAAAGAATATCTCTTTGGATTTGAGACTTTAGTCTTTGCAACTTTAGGGATCTTATCTTCATGAACAGCTAACACTCCAAAGAGAAAGAAAAACTTGTAACACTTTATTTTAGGGTCTTTTATTATCATATTATTAGAATATTAGCCATTTATTAGTAGTACTAAAGCACATATTAATAAATTATTCTATATGACCTTATTCTACATCCCTAATTCTACCCAATACCTAAACTTAATTACCTTACTAGCTATTAATAAGCAGCAATTTTTTTTTTTTTTTGAGGGAAAAGTCATTGTTAATAGTGAATAAGTGTTTTTTATTCTCAAGTGTTACAGGAAAACTTGAAATCACATCATAATCCCTTTAAGTTACAGTATATATCAGCCTCACTGCTGTCATTAGAAGCTTTAAGACATCAGAATTATATTCATTTCCAATGGATTTGACATTATGTAAATATAATGAATTGAAATAAATGCACTTGTTTCTTTTTTGAAAACAGTTAATGAAATGACTTAATGTGTGTGCATGATGAAGTACATCGAGTTTTATTCCTAAGAACATTAAATGTAATGAGATTACAATAATGATTGCCTTCAGAAGACTGAATGTGTTCCTGCGGACCATTACACCACAAACAGCTGACACTTATTTGTGCTTTTGTTTCTATTTATTATCTATAATTCTATTTATTATGCATTTTCTAGTAATTACAAAAACTTAAGGCAAAGTTTTCAATTATTTATTTATTTATTTTTGTTAGCAAATAGTAGAGTATTCTTGTGGACATTTCTATTTACCAGATCATCAAAAACAAAAACAGGTTGCCACCCCCCAGAAACCCCTCTCCCTTTTTCTCTGAGGTCCACGAGGACATCTTGTGGTCTTGGCGCTCCCCCTATTCGGCCTGGGAGTCTGGACTTACACTAAACCACTGCCCATCGAGGAAGCAGTTGCAGCACATCTTTGTCTGTCTGCACGTTGTTGTAAATCTGCACTATCGCTTCTGTCAAAGCTGTCCCGCACCACGAGCCACATCACAGATAAGGGTTATATGGCAGCCAGTCAAGCAGCATCTATAGCTGTTCTCCAGGCTTTTCAAGCCAAAATGAAACAATGGAGAACACATCTTGCAGATTAAAACTTTAGGTTATCATTTTACGACTCTCTGAATATAATATGGATGATTGTATTCCAATTTGAAAGGGTTGACATGAGATGACAAATTTCCCTTGATCTTTTGACATAGAAGAGGTCTTTGTATGCTTAATATGTCCTGCAAGTTTCATAACTTAAAATGTTCTCACCATCAATAAAAAACTATTTATGCAATAACCCTCAAAAATTGGCTCGTGTTTGATCAGAGGAACAAGCTGACGTCACCTGGTCACAATATTTTGCATATGACCACCTCCAGAGCAAGACAACAGCACTTATTTTTGCAGTATTGCATCGTTATAACACAGGTGTTGTTGTTCAGCGAGTGTATCTGAATGAGTAGTTGTTCACAATGAGATTTTGATGTCAATCAGACCATGTGCCATTCCTGGCTGTGGAGAAACATTTGTATTATGTAACAGTATGAAAATCTTATCAATATTATAACCTAAATTATCAGTATTATCAGTATTATCACGGTTTGGTTCAAATGTGTTGTAAATGTTCAAAAGTACTGAAACATGAATTCTGTTTGAATTTAAAAACAAACAATAGATAAAATAACTTTTTGTTTGCCTAAACACTAAAACAAACATTACCAATTATGTCGTGATTTGAACAGTTTATCTAATAGCATGTATGAAATTTTTAAAAGTTTCGTAAAATGGTAAACCTCACATTTCATTTTTAAGTAAAACTGATAAATGATTAATAAATGATCATAAGTATTTTTATGTTTTCCATAAATAATTATAGATACCATTTTCAAATTGTTTAAATGTGTAGAATCCACATCAGCTTGTTTTTCATTAACCAGGCAAAATTTACAGCAGGGCATGCAAATTCGGTCCAGGTCTCTTTTTTTTTTTTGCCTTTTTTTTTTTTTGCATTTGATTGTGAATTTAAGTCTGTGTAAATCCACTCTCTGACGATGGATCCCGGCATCACAGAAAAATAGATTCAGTTTATTTTTAGCGAACGTCCCAGTCATGTCAGTGCTAATTTACACATGTGTTCAGTACATTTCACCACTGACTGTTTTGAGAACAAATTGCACCGCAGTACTTTTGCTCAAAGGTCAGGTGCCAACTGTTCTGAACACAACATCAACGCTGCAAACTGTAAGTAATCATTTAAAAACTATGTTTAAAATGACAATGATAGTAAAAGATGTTAGCCAATCATAAAAAGGACAGTTACACTGACCTCATGAAGGTAAAAAAACACCCCGAAAATTACTTTTTCAGTCATAAATCACTTAATTTTTAATATTTTTCATCCCAAAAATGTCTCAGGTTACGAAGGTAACCATGGCTCCTCGAGGGAATGAGACGCTACATCGAATGCTCTGAGGTGTGCCTTTATCGTGTGCGACTCTGAATATCTGTGCAATCTGTCCAATGGAAGGGAGTGATTTCACGGGTACTATTCAGGTGAGGTACCCATGCCGCCAGACTTCCACGACCCTGCCTAGTGTGTATCCAAAGAGCACAGCTAAGGCAAGAGAACAGAAGAGCCCAGAGTGGCTCGCATATGGGTTAGGGTTATGGCTTTGGAGGATACCATAACCAGTGTTGAGTGAGCCCTGACCCCCATCAGCAAGGGGAAGTCAGAGGACTTATAGGCCAGTTTGATAGCCTCAACTATCCACCAGCTAAGGGCCAGCTTAGTTAAAGGAAGACCCCTTTTGGGAGGACCATAGCACACAAGCAGTTGGTCTGTCCTTCTCCACAGGACATTTCTGTAGACGTTTGTGTCCAGCGCTCGAACTGGACACATACAATTAAGATGTTTCTAGTCAGGCTCCAGGAAGGGAGGAGGACAGAAGGCCTGCAGGACTATCAGTTGTGGTGTGACAGAGGGAACCTTTGGAACATAACCCATTCCAGGGTAAAGAAATGCTTTGGCCATGCTGGACACAAAGTCGAGATGAGTAGGAGCCACTGAGAGGGCCTGAAGGTCTCCAACACTCTTTAGAGAAGTAATTGCCAACAAGAAGGCAGTCTTTATAGTCAGATGACGATCTGATATCTACTCAGTTGGCTCGAATGGAGCTTTACAGTAAGTCTCTAACACCACAACCAAGTCCCAGGGGGGAACATGGGGGACCATACTGGAGGCCTCAGCCTCAGCGCACCGTGGAGGAAATGTGTCACCAGTGGGTGTCTGCTCACAGACTGGCCCCCGAGGGGGACATGGTAGGCCACAATGGCTGCGACTTAAACTTTTAAGGTGGAGTGGGTCAACCTTGTAGAGAACCTGGCTTGTAGAAACTCCAGAACTGGGCAATTAGCTGTTTAAAGCTGGTGGTCTCTGCATCATGAGGTGAAGAGTTTGCACCTCATGGCGTACAGTTTCCTCGTTGAGGGATGGTTTCAACAACCTCAGTTAAGAGACCGGATGCTATGAGTTGTGTCCCCTCAGGGTCCACACCCAGTTTCCACAACTCCAGGCGAGGGTGAATTATCGTACCCCACGGCTGTGAGAGCTGTCGAGGAGCAAGATCAGATCTGAGAACCATACTTGGTCCAGCCAGAACGGGGCTACTAATAACAGCCGAACCAAGTCCTGGCGTACTCTCGCCAGAATTCCCGGTAACAGAGCAATCAGGGGAAAAGCATATAGATGAAGCCTTGGCCAAGTCTGCACAATTGCGTCCAGTCCCAGGGGAGCTGCATGAACTGGTAAGAACATTGCTGAGTAGCAAAAAGCTCCACCTGAGCCTGGCAAAAAAACTCCCCATATCTGCTTCACCACCCCGGGGTGAAGCATCCATTAAAGATTAAGATGTCCAGGAATGAATATTGCTCTGAGAGAGAGGAGTTTGTCCTGGGACCACACAAGGATTTGGTGCGCCAGCTTGTATAAGGTTCGCGAGACCTCCCTGGTGGTTGATGTAAGAGACCACTGTGTTGTCAGTGCACACCAACACATGGTGACCTCTCAGGTCTGGTAGGAAGTGTTTCAATGCTCGATACATGGCCAGCATCTCCAGACTTGAATTGATATGCCATGTCAGATGGCGACCACTCCACAGACCACGAGCAGGGTGGCTACTCATGACCGCTCCCCAGCTGGTGAGGGACACCTCCATCGCTAGTATTACATGGTGACAAGGAGCTCCCAGCACCGTGCCCTGATTCAAGAACCAAGGTTTGTTCCACATGTATATGGCATGGAGGCATCGCCACGTGACCTTGATATTTCGAAGTGGATTCCCCCTCGGGGGAAAATCTCTTGGTCTTGAGCTATGGCCTGGCTCAGTGCATGATTCCAGAATCTTTCGGGCCTCTTCTTTTTCCCACCAACTGGCACAAGGTATGTTAGTCACTTAACATATGGCAAAAACTACAACTTTAAAATAACTTCACCAAATTCAAATGTTAATAAATAAAAAAATTAAATAAACAAAAATTGAGGTGAATTCCTCAGGAGTTTTGCTGGGAGACAAGGGATAGGCATGCCTGCCTTATCTCTTGACTCCCTATCAGGAGACACAGACTGAGGCACAGCACAACTACAATATTGGCCATGCACGCACAAGAGCTCAAATAGAGATGGCATTTGGGCTCATCAAGTCAAGGTTCCAGTGCCTGAATTACCTCAGAGTGACTCCACAAAGGGCATGTGACATTGTAGTTGCATGTGTTGTTGCCGTTTATTTGTGCTGGAGGAGTTAAGGTCCGAGGTCATCCAGTGGGGTCATTGTTCTAATGTGGCTTGTCACCCAGGGATAAGTCGAACTAATGGGTTGGTTAAACAACGATTCTGGTGGCCACGTATGGCTCGTGACGTCCGCGATTTTGTTTTGGCTTGCTCAGTTTGTGCCAGTGGTAAGTCATTTAACCGGCCTCCTGATGGGGTTCTTCAACCGCTGTCTGTCCCTTCGAGACCCTGGTCCCACATTGTACTAGATTTTGTTACCGCCCTCCCACCCTCTAATGGCATGACGGTCGTTTTGACCGTAGTGGACCGGTTCTCGAAGGCGGCACATTTCATTCCCTTGCCCAAATTACCTACAGCCAAGGAGACATCGGTCACTGTCCTAGATCACGTCTGTCGGCTTCATGGCCTCCCGGTAGATGTGGTTTCTGACAGGGGATCTCAATTTATATCCAAATTTTGGAAAGAGTTTTGTAAATTGCTAGGAGCGTCAGTTAGCTTGTCTTTGGGTTATCATCCCCAAAGTAACGGACAATCTGAGAGAGCCAACCAAGATTTAGAGAGGACGTTGCGATGTTTGGTCTCCAAGAATCCTTCTTCCTGGAGTCAACAACTCTCTATGGTGGAGTACCCCCACAATTCGTTGCCATTGTCAGCTACGGGCCTTTCTCCGTTTCAGTGTAGTTAAGGGTACCAACCACCAGTTTTTCCCAGTCTGGAATCTGAAGTTGCAGTCCCCTCCGCTCACACGTTTGTCCAGAGGTGCCACCACATCTGGACCAGAGTCCGCGAGACTCTGCTCCGGGTGAGGGAGCGCACTAAGGCTAAGGCCGATCGCCACTGGTCAAAGCCTCCGTTTACGTTGTGGGTCAAAAGGTGTGGCTTTCTAACATTCCTCTGCGTTCCGTTTCTAATAAATTAGCTCCCAAATTTATTGGCCCGTTTACTATCACCAAGATCATTAGTCCGGTGACAGTCCGCCTCAAACTACCTCCAGCGTACAGAAGGATACACCCGCCTTTCATGTGTCCAAAATTAAACCTGTGTTTTATGCAAGTATTAATCCGCCTACTCCGGTTCCCCCGCCGCCGCGTCTCATAGATGGGGAACCTACTTATTCAGTTAATCGTATTCTGGACTCGAGACGGAGGGGGTGAGGATTCCAGTACCTGGTGGACTGGGAAGGTAAACAGTCCGGAGGAGAGGAGTTGGGTACCTGCTAGGGACATATTGGATCACTCCCTTATTGATGACTACAATCAGCAGATAGGCCCTTCCAAGAGGAGTTCCTAGAGTGGGGGGTACTGTCACGGTTGGTAAACCATGATCTCTGGGTTTTTGCACTTTGTGGTGAAGTCTGTGTGTTTCGCGTCTGCACTGATTAGCTTGTGGGCGTCTCCGTTAATTGTCATCAGCAGCAGCTGTCACTCATGACACACTCCCTAGATATTGGCTTGTCTCACGTCTTGTTTTTGTGAGAACGTTGTTTAATGTCGCTACCTTGTCTGTTTGCTTCTGTGTTGTATGCGTTTGGATGTCCGTGTCTTCCACGGAACCTCATCCACTCTCCGCACCACTCTCCACTCTCCTCATCACTCAGCACCAGACTTACCTTCGGCTCTATTCCCCGCAGTTCCTGTGCCATCCTCTCCTGCTGTCGTCTCACCATCTTCACCTGGATTACTCACCGTCTCCCCACCATCTTGGATTGTCGTCTTCCCAGCATTGTTACTGAACTCTTGTTTGTATGTCTCATCTTCAATAAATTGTTAACTCGCATCTGTTTCCAGTTCCTCCTTCACCCAGTCGTCACACCCTCCCCCAGTGCCAACAACCTCACTCTTCTTTTGGCAGCTGCAATTAATAAACATCATGAGACTGGACAGTTGGAACGTCAAGCTGGTTATGCTTAAGTACTTACATAGACTATACTTACCATTCTGAACAATATTTTTGTATTTTATTTTCACCTGCTGCCATGTTCTTTTTTCTTCACTTAAATTGCTGCTGTAAAAGTTAGTTATACACACACACACTTATATTAACTTCAATGTGTTGTGGCAAATATTTAATTTCACTTTAGTAAAATAGTAAATTTTGAACATTTCATGTTAGTGAAAATTTCTAGAAGCAAACGCTGCTCAGTTGCAGTGAACAGCGCTGCTCTTTCTTTCCCCTTAGTTGCCATGGTAAATTGATGAATCCATGCTCCACTATCAGGGCTTCTTAAGAATAGCGTGCACGTGCAATTATCTAGACTAGATAAACCAATTACCTTTTATGGAACCATTTTAGCCCCAACTTTTTTGTTAGGCTCATTCAAGTCCGGTTTTGGAGTTTAAACCCCGCTTTTCTAAGCATCTTTTATGGAACAACCGCCAGGTTCCTTTCTACGAAAGCACTTTTTGTAAATAATATGATCACTGATCGTAATCCATTCAATTCAATTCAAGTGTATTTCTATAGCGCTTTTTACAATACAAATCGATATAAAGAACTTTACAGAAAATTATGTTACTACATATAATATTTATTAGTCTAGATCTTTTTGACATAAACCTGGCTAATATCGGATGATTACATTATTTTAAATGAGTCCACCCCCCAAGATTACTGTTATAAACACGAGCCGCGTCTAAAAGGCAAAGGGGGAGATGTTGCTTCCATTTATAACAATGTTTTCAGGATTTCTCAGAGGGCAGGCTTCAAGTATAACTCGTTTGAAGTAATGGTGCTTCATATAACATTATCCAGAGAAACAAATGTTAATGATAAATCCCCTGTTATGTTTGTACTGGCTACTGTATACAGGCCACCAGGGCACCATACAGACTTTATTAAAGAGTTTGGTGATTTTACATCCGAGTTAGTTCTGGCAGCAGATAAAGTTACAATTTTTGGTGATTTTAATATCCATGTTGATAGTGAAAAAGATGCATTGGGATCAGCATTTATAAACATTCTGAACTCTACTGGGGTTAGACAACACGTCTCAATATGGTCTCACTATAATATGCATCAAAAATATGAATAAAAGTATGATACTTATCATTTACCGCTCCACTATTTAGGAGACCTGATTGATGTCTAAATTATTATGGGCGTAGACTGGTTAGTGTGATGGGGTTGAGTTCAGACTAAGGGACATACTTTATAGGGGTCATTTGATGCTGCTAAAAAGAAAATTATTTTGTGTATCTGGTGTAATGAAATGTGTTTATGCGGGTTAAGGTTAAAAAACGCATTATTTTCCACATACTGTACATTATTGTTTCTCCTCTATGCCCCGCCTTTTGAAACGCATACATTTTCACGAGGCTCATCTCTCTGAAAAGTGAGGTGTGCTGTGATTGGCCAGCTATCCAGCACATTGTGATTGGCAATTGACTCAAGCCTTGTCCGGCCAGAGCAATGAGACAAAAACATAAAACCCATTATAAACATGATATAAACATTATTTCTAATCTTGTTTTCTTTTGGAAGGCAAAACAAGGTAATTTCACTTTCTCAACAGAACAATGTCACACACCCAGCCTTGAGTGAGCAGAGGCTGCAAGCCTAAATTGAGCCGCAGCCAGCTTGAGTGAGCAGAGGCGGGCGGCTTGAGAATGGTGCGGCAGGCGGATTGTATGAAGGAGCGTACCCTTTTAATTACCACATGTGACGACCCTGGCTGGATGCCGCACCATCAGGGAAAGCTGGTTCGGCGATCCACAGTGCAAAGTTGATGTATGTCTGCAGCAACCAGCACGGATCAGCTCAAGTCATTGCAAAGCGGATTTCATCCTCTTTTGGAAGGCCAAAGAAAATAGTTTCACAGTGAAACACACAGCATCTATACGACATCCTGGTTATGAGATACCTCAGAGCTATATAATTCAGCATAAAAACTGTGAAAAGTATCATTAACTTGTGAAGGTTCATTAAGAATGTTACAATTTTTGTACTTAATTGTGCTGATATCTGAAAAATTATAATTGGACCAAAATCTAAAGAGGAACAAAATGGCTTGGTCTTGTTCCTCTAAAATAGTACAACTACTGTGTCCTATGAATTAAATATTTAGTACGTTGCTTCATAATATAATTTATCGGCAATAATGAATTTGAAGCCAGAAAGCTCCAGAAGTACCTTAGTGATCTGTTCATAAAATTATTTTTCAAAAGTATTAGGGGCATAAACTGAAACCAAGGCAACATCTCTATTTTCTATATAAATTTTCCCAACTGTTATTCAGCCTTTGCCATCTGCCCAAGTATCCAACAGCTTAGTGTAGATTACGCTGACATATAATCACCACCTCTTTAGAATTATTTTAAGATGAGAATCAAAAAAGTGATTAGACATGCAGTTTGTATCCCTTTTGACCAAATCAATCAAATCAGTCACTCTTGTAAGAAAGCAATGTTTAGTAAGGAGTCTGCTCATGAGCCTGAGTCCACTCTAGAGCCCACTCCAATTATTCTCGTAAAGGCCAGGAGTGCCATTCTCTGTTCCAATGATTCCAGTTCCCTCATCACACCAGGAGTGCCGTTTCTCATTCCAATGACTCTAGTCAAGTCAAATCACCTTTATTTATATAGCGCTTTAAACAAAAAGGATTGCGTCAAAGCAACTGAACAACATTCATTTGGAAAACAGTGTGTCAATAATGCAAAATGATAGTTAAAGGCAGTTCATCATTGAATTCAGTGATGTCATCTCTGTTCAGTTTAAATAGTGTCTGTGCATTTATTTGCAATCAAGTCAACAATATCGCTGTAGATGAAGTGACCCCAACTAAGCAAGCCAGAGACGACGCCGTAGACTATGAACTCTCTGTCTGTCTAGCCACTGCCAAGGAGGCCGTTTATGAACTCTCTGCCTGTCCTGTTTTGGCCACAGAGGCTGTTGATAACCTCTGTGCTCTTTATTCCAGTCTAGCCTGATCCGCTGCTGTGGTTACTGCACCATCTACTCTATAATAGCAGTCTTAAGTCCAGTATGCTCTACTGTGGTGGTCTTCAACTCCACCTGCTCAGCCCTGGTGGTCTTCAGCCCCAGCAGCTCCACCCTTGTGATCTTCTGCTTTGCCATGGGGACCTTTGGTTCTGTCTTCTGCTTTGCTCTATATTTTGCTCTATATATACACACACACACACACACACACACATAATTGCATAATAAATGAAAAGAAAATAGAATACAAAAAGATTAGAAAGGTAGTTAGATTTTTTAAAGAATAGAATTAGAATAGTGAGTGTTAAAGTTCGAGGGTCAAATAAAGATGGAAGAGATGTGTTTTAAGCCGATTCTTGAAGATGGCTAAGGACTCAGCTGCTCGGATTGAGTTGGGGAGGTCATTCCACCAGAAGGGAACATTTAATTTAAAAGTCCGTAAAAGTGACTTTGTGCTTCTTTGGGATGGCTAAATTGACTATTATGCTTAAGATTAAAACCTTTTATGACAGAAATTAAAATTTTACAAGGCATTATCTGAAACTGCAGCCCTCGCAATATTGCTGTAAAAAAAGGATGTTATTTGTTAAAAGTGTATGCAAACCAAATGTTATTGCACTTTTGTTCATATAGAAGTTCTTTTAAAATGAAAAAAGTGCACAAAACAAACTCATTTTGAACTCATTATTGAATTGTGTGCATAACAATGCGATTAATCGCAATAAATCATGCGATTAATCACGATTTATTTAAAAATTATCGTTGCCAAGCACTAATATATATATGTGTATATATATATATATATATATATATATATATATATATATATATATGTGTATGTATGTATGTATATATATATATATATATATATATATATATATATATATAAATATATATATATATATATATATATATATATATATATATATATATATATATAAATATATATATATATATATATATATATATATATATATTAGTATATATATCCATATATATCCACATTTATATATATTAAAAAAAAGCACATTTATTTAACCAAAATTGTTGAGGCACACACACAAGCAAAGTCCACCTTCACTTAACATACACATAAACTGTAAGAATATAGCCTTATCTCCAAATGACTACAGCCCCATTGACTCCCTCTGTCAATGCATTGATGAAATTAATAGTTGGATGTGCCAGAACTTTCTTCAGTTAAACAAGGAATAAACTGAAGTCATTGCATTTGGAAACAAAGATGAAGTGCTCAAGGTGAATGCATACCTTGACTCTAGGGGTCAAACAACTAAAAATCAAGTCAGGAATCTTGGTGTGATTCTGGACACAGACCTTAGTTTCAGTAGTCATGTCAAAGCAGTAACTAAATCAGCATACTATCATTTAAAAAACATCGCAAGAATTAGATGTTTAGTTTCCAGTCAAGATTTGGAGAAACTTGTTCATGCCTTTATCACCAGCAGGGTGGACTATTGTAATGGGCTCCTCACCGGCCTTCCCAAAAAGACCATTAGACAGCTGCAGCTCATCCAGAACACTGCTGCCAGGATTCTGACTAGAACCAGAAAATCTGAGCATATCACACCAGTCCTCAGGTCCTTACACTGGCTTCCAGTTACATTTAGGATTGATTTTAAAGTACTTTTACTCGTATATAAGTCACTAAATGACCTAGGACCAAAATATATTGCAGATATGTTCACTGAATATAAACCTAACAGAGCACTCAGATCATTAGGATCAAGTCAGTTAGAAATACCAAGGGTTCACACAAAACAAGGGGAGTCCTCCTTTAGTTACTATGCCGCCCACAGCTGGAATCAGCTTCCAGAAGAAATCAGATGTGCTAAAACACTAGTCACATTTAGATCTAGACTCAAAACCCATCTGTCGGGTCTCGCTTTTCTGAA
This sequence comes from Carassius gibelio, assembly GCF_023724105.1. Taxonomy (NCBI): domain Eukaryota; kingdom Metazoa; phylum Chordata; class Actinopteri; order Cypriniformes; family Cyprinidae; genus Carassius; species Carassius gibelio. The sequence goes on along the minus strand of NC_068380.1, from coordinate 21,878,246 downwards.
ATTATTTGTCCCGCCCCGCAAATAAAGTAAAATTTCTTTACCCACCCCAACCCAAGCATTGGGGACATCACAGAATAACGTTGCTGCTTAGACCTTCATACTGTAACCTTATCAAATAACCTAATAAAATATGAAAATATATATTCCAAATATTTAATATAGGCTAAAGGGAATTACACTAGTGATGGTTCGTACGTGAACAAATATTTTAGGTGAACGAATCGCTCTCATTCACCGAATCCATTGACTCATATTTCTCGTTCACTGAAATTCTTCCCTCCACAGCAGCGAGCGAGCACGGTGCTATTAGCAGCGCATGCACAGCTCGTGAACAGCTCTGTGAACTTTTTCATCCTGTCAAAGACTCAAGGGCCCAATCCCAATTCTATTTTATACCCCTTCCCCTTCCCCTCCGCCTACCCCTTGTCCCTTGAAACAGAGTGTCAAGGGGTAGGGGAGAAAATGTTCCCCTAAGGATTGGGACACCACTACCGTGACGTCACACATCTTCATTTGTCGTCTAGCTCTTACAATACACACATATACTGGTGTGCTGGTGTGCATTAGAGCCTTCATCGTTCTGTATTAATGAGCTGCTTACTGACACACACACACATATCGGAAATCACGCAGCTCACACATCCAGGAGAAAATAAACTTGTCACCGCTGCCCCACGACTTTTATTAAATACAGTTTAAATACTGAATTGCTACATTATATTTTCCAGAGACTAGAGGATACAATTGCTGTTTTTAAGTAAACTCACTCTAAAAAGATAAACGCACAGACGCGAATACACGCAACTTCCATTTCTCTCTCTCTCCCTCTCTCTCTGTCTCTGTCTCTCTCTCTCGAATAGGCAATATTTGAGAAAATGGTTTAACGATTTCTAATTCACAAGTTCACACTTACATATAATTAGCTGAAGTATTATAATGCATATTGTTATGAAACTACATTTCATGAGTTCACACTCACATATAATTAGCTGAAGTATTATAATGCATATTTAACGTGCTGTCTGGGGAAGGGGCTACGAGCTCGGGAATGGCCCGAACCTAGAGTACCCCCCAAAAAGCAATAGCAGAAAGGACAGCCACCAGACTAAGGACCCCCCCCCGACAATAGCTTTGAGATCTGGCGGGGGCTGATATTTAGAAAGTCAGCTGGTAGGCAGGTCGGAAGAGCCTATGTACTCCAGTGGGAGCAACTTTGCCTATTTGGAGAGATAGGCCCTTACGGCTGCATGTATCAGACTATGTGATTTGGGGCGCCCGGTCGGGAGGGCTCGAGGCGTTGCACAACCGGAGCACCTCATTGCATTGGAATGGATGAGCCCTACTCTCGGCGTCATCTGACACGAGCACAATACTCAACGGCGTGGTCTAGTGGTCTGGACGGGAGGCTCTCACCGACGTCTGATGGGAGGTAAATACTCACGACATCAAACAGGAAAGCCTCTCTGAACGTAAGATGGAAAGGTAAAGTTGAATGGCCAGTATTTCGCCAGACAGTGAAGAATGGATTTTTTTTTTTTTTGAATGGAAAAGGCAAAGGTTGGCTCAACATGCAGGTGAAAGAAAGAGAGCCTATGGAATCACAGATAGACTAAAGAATATATACTTTCAGATGCACTGATAAACTGACGTTAAATATAAAAGTACTATATTTAAAACAGCTAGTTCATGTAGTCGGGTACTACGGTCATCTCGCTTGTCCTGTGAAAAATTTGCAGCATCTGCGCATGGAAGTTATCTGTCTAAATGATATGCAAACCGGTCAATGGTGAAAACAATAGTGGATTTCATTGAAAGTCCAACAATTTAACCCTAATATGGATGTAAACGAACGCCTTAAATATAAATTATTCAAAACAGGTAAGTTCATATTTTTGGAGTAAAGTTTTGTTGAAACTGATGCATTGGTTGTACGCGCTCCGGACCACGCACCTCATGATGAGACTGACACACCGCCACAGAAACAAGAATGAGATGCATTCTAACATAACTGTGGCATTAAACTCAGTTAGTGAGGCTTGTTTAAAATATTGCACATATCAGATTAACTGTTAAAGTGCAATGAAATACCTTGTATCTGCAGACGATGTACATCTGTTTGTGGATTGAGACTTCTTCACCGCCTACAAGCTCAAATCATCCTTGCAAGCACGGGCAAGCATGAAATGCAGTGCTGAAATGGAATAACGGAGCAGTTTGGTAGCCGAATTATAGTAGGCCACCTAATAATGATAGTAAAATCAGTGAAATGGCTTAACGTAATGAAAATCAGAAAAATTTACGAAGAAAACGGAAAACAGAGAAGTAAAGGGGAGCATAAGAAGAGGAGGAGAGATAGCTCCTTGGGCCACCTGCGGAGCTTGCTTCAGCTACTGTAGTTGTTGGCTGTGGGAAGAGTAGAAGGGTTAGTAAAACTTGATGGGGCAAGCTAAAAATTAATGCGTAGCCTATTGTGTTGCCAGCTTAGCAATTGGTTGCCTGATTTGACAATTCCTTAAGCCTTGTTCACATTAGTATGTTCCAGTTGGAAAAGCATCTTTCCTCTCGTTTTGGCCTTCTGTACTTTTTAAACGGCCGCCAGAATGGATAAATTTGGAACACTGGTTTCACGTTGTAGTATAGACTGTGGAAACAGAGGCTTTTGAAAACTATGAATATTGTTTAGTCTTGTAAAACATACCAATGGACATGATTATAGAATTAACATTAATTGTAGTTATGTGCTATTCACTTACAAGCAGTTTCTAAAGATATTTACTTGCATGCTTTTCGTATTACAGTCCTAGAAAGACAACAGAAGTTTACTCACACTTGCTGTAGTGGTGTATTAGATAAATTCTAAGTGTCCCTAAATAAATTGGTCCTGCCAGAATAATTGCATGAAACTTATGTCTGTATAATCTCAGTGAGGTTTAAACATGCACGGTAAGGCAGATGTATTTATCTTAATAAATGTGGGTGAGGAATCCCCAAATGTATTTAAACATGGATCTGATCAGCCAGCAGCTAACACCGCTACTAACAGGTGCTCAAGGTCAAGCAGACAGCGGCTTTCAGCTCAGAGCGCAGCCGAGCCAGGGACTCTGATAGTGGGTGACTCTGTTATCAGAAACATTAGTAGCAGGCAGTGGCGAAACCAGGATGTTTTTATAGAGGTGGCCAGGGAAGGGCCAGCAACCAGTCTGGGGTGGCACAGAAATCTTCATTATTTTATATAAAAAAATGTGTTTGACTATAATGTAGGCGTAATGGGCTATTTTAAGTGCCTTAAACACAACTGAGTACAATTAATTTCTACTTAACTGAATTGAGATTGCAATTTGCAACTTAGATCAAGTAACACTGGGTGAATATGACAATTTTTGTATTATTCCTCACCTCCAGGTATTTTAATAAAGGGGCTCACTTTAACTTTATTGCTCATTCAGCTTCTCAAAACTCGTAAATGCTTGTTCTCCAACATTAATCATGGATGAGGCGTGCAATGATAAAAAAAATGTGAAAAAGGCCAGAAATCAACATAACTGTAGAATTTGTTTTTATGCATTTAAATGGTTTAATTTTGTTATATTTTATAGTATAAGTGAACTGTGCTCACAATTAATTGTGCATTAAATTACTAATAAAAAAATACAAATCAACTTACGTCTGATATTGTGACCTCGAATTGCAGAATAGGCTATATTTTATTTGAACATGCATTTGAGAGATGTGGTTTGCTGCTTATACACGCACAGTTTGCAGCTTTAATCGCCTTTTCTGTGATTTCATGACTTAGATGTAGACATCTTCAAGACTAAAAGACTTTAAACAGCCCTTTAATCACAGAGCACATAAATAAGTCAAAGCTTGTTCTTGTGTTATAGTTACTTAAATCTAGGCTGTCACACTATATTTCACACTTTGGTTGGCCAAAAATATAACATTAGCTCTACTGAACACACACATCTGCAAAAAACACCCTCAGTCTTCAGTCCAGAAAATAGCTTTTCATATTTCATGCCGCAGCAGTTGATTCTGTTCCCCTCTGGAATTCCTGTTTCCCCTCGGATTGCAAGGTCTGTGTAATAAACTCAACCAAATAGTTTATCAAACATTGCCCCAAAGTAGCCTAAATTGTGCCACATGCAAATACACCAAACACAACTGGATGTAAGGAACTTCTCTACACTGACACATTTTTTTCATAGTGAGTATAATGATACACCAACACTTTATAATAGCAAAAAGTCAGTGCTTGTCAAGAAACTATACTTAACTGACTTAAAGCAACTAGCACATGGACAATGACCTGTTTTCTAATTTCAGTTTATAGGCATATTCCTTCAGTTAGGCCTTTAGAACCTCATTGCAGGTTATTTGTTTAGATTTTAACAATAAAGCTATTTCAATAGATGGCCAACTTAATCACATCTCCTCAGAAAACAATGTAAAGTTTAGAAGAAAAGTGGCTGCTGGACAAAAAGGGGCCAAACAATTTTTATTTTTGACATTGATAAATGGTTAAAAAGGCAACTAAATATTTTCCTTTTCAACACTGCTTTGAGACATATAAACTGATTATGTTATGTTAATAGCTAGTATTAATTTAGTGGGGAAAGTCACAAATGCATGTTCAAGACCAAAGATTTAAATGAGTGCATTTATTGACCATTACACAAAATAGCCTATGCTATTCTGACTAAATATGAAGCAGTTGTGTACTGCATTAATTTATTTCACAGGTTTGGGGCAACAAAGATCATTCTTTCTGACCAAGGCACAGAGTCTGTTTACCAGGTTTATAGTTTATTGAATGAAGGGGGGGGTTAACTATGAATTAAAGTTGTCATGTGTGCATATGGTTCTGATTTATACACAACTTTTATGGTACTTATTCTTGTGTATGTTTTGCATACACACACACAAAGATTTTTTAAGATTTCAGTGCATACATAAATAACAACGACAACAACAACAACAGCAAGGCATATAATAAAAAAATAAGAATAAATGAGAATAAATAAATAAGTATAAGACAGTATAAAACAAAATAGCCAAAGCCTCAAGCATCACACTGAAATCGGTAATAAATCTGATTTAAAAAAAAGAAAAAAAAAAAGAAAATAATTTTCGAGTTGTAAAACCCCTCGTCTTAAAACTATTTTCAAGTTTAGGATTTAGGACGGTATTTTGAACCATTTGACTTGCCGTACATGCAGTCTCGCTTCTTGCGCTCGCTAGTTCTGATTGAAATTGAACTACTGGTTTCGTCTGGTCAGAGGAGAACTGACCCCAACTGAGCCTGGTTTCTCCCAAGGTTTTTTTCTCCATTCTGTCACCGATGGAGTTTCGGTTCCTTGCCGCTGTCGCCTCTGGCTTGCTTAGTTGGGGTCACTTCATCTACAGCGATATCGTTGACCTGATTGCAAATAAATGCACAGACACTATTTAACTGAACAGAGATGACATAACTGAATTCAATGATGAACTGCCTTTAACTATCATTCTTCATTATTGAGACACTGTTTTCCAAATGAATGTTGTTCAGTGCTTTGACGCAATGTATTTTGTTTAAAGCACTATATAAATAAAGGTGATTGATTGATTGATTGTACTCGGCAACTGAACTGAGATGATGACATCACTGAAATCAAAGATGAACTGCCCTTAACTGTCATTTTGCATTATTGCCACACTGCTTTCCTAATGAATGTTGTTCAGTTGCTTTGACGCAATCATTTTTGTTAAAAGTGCTATATGAATAAAGGTGGCTTGACTATGTTTGCGTAAAGGGAAACAGACATTTCGAGGGGAACAGATCGACTGCAGATCGACTGCTGCTGCACCGGCGGTATTCTTACCTTCAATGCTTAACTTAGTTTGCAGGCTACTAAACTAGCCAGTGCAGTGTAGTTTGACTTTAAGCTGCTACTTGGGGCTAGATACATTTTTCCTACACATTCAGAGAGAACTACGATATAACTAAACATTGATATACCATACATCTCAATCGACTGATTCCAGCGGTTTTGTCGTTGCTACTCTGTGTGTCACTGTCCTCCTGTCTCCGCGCGCGCTCCTCTCATGGGTCACCTGACCTGCATGGCCAAACGTCCGCTGAGCAGAAATCAGCTCTTCAGTCTCCGCACAACCGTTACTGTGTTAGTTAAAAATGTAAAACTGGCCCTTAATCAGTTAATCAGCTGTCATCATTGATTGACAGCATTTCTCCTTTCTTGCGTTGATGAACTTGACCAACTAGCAATCAGATCTGGGGTGGCCACAGGGGTGGCCAATGAGCTTTCAGGGGTGGCCCCCTAGAATCGCCATTGGTAGCAGGACTACAACAACATGCTGCCTTCCTCAAGCAACGGTCTCTGATGTGAACAAGGAACTTCAGAACATTTTGATGAAGCACAAGACTGCAAATCGAATCATCATCCATGTGGGGAAGAATGATATTCGGAAAGAGCAGCCAGAACTCCTTAAGAAGGACTTCATTGAACTCTCTGAAACACTTCAAAGACTCAAAGTTCAGTCGTTCATCAGTGGACCACTCCCAGCAAGGGGAACAAATATGTTTTCATGGTTGCTTGGGCTCAACACATGGCTACAAAGATCTTGTAATATAAAAGGAGTAAATTTCATCGACAACTTCGATCTTTTCTGGGGCCATAGACAATTGTTTAAACCAGATGGCCTCCACCCAAACAAACTTGGTGCAAGAGTGTTTAAGGACAATATCTACTTCTCCCTTCATCATCCTAAAGTAGAGTGTGTCAATCCATTCAGCACACACACACCACGTCCGAGCCATCATGTGGTTGACATATCCCACAAGGACACTGATAACACCATGCAGCCAAAACAAGCACTGCTCATGGACACTATCCCTGCAGAGCCATGTGCACAGAGCTCCTCACAGACTGACTGTGATGTATCAAAACAGCTACAAGATTCACCACCCAAGGACGACTTTCTGGAAAACAGCCAGGGAAGCCAGAACAACACATCACAGCCACCGGAAACACCAGAGACACAGTCCATCTCACCAGACACATTATCCCTTTCTCCATTATCTCCACTTCTGTGCTTCTCACAGAAAATGGAGGAATTGGTGTATGTTGGGACTAAACTCTCCCACTCATTCGCTGCTAGCCCGCAGATATCAACTAAAAAACGGCGGGCCCCCCAACCACCAAAGCCTGTGGGCCCTGTTCCTATGAGAGCTCTCCGACCGCTGCCTCAACGCCAGGGCCCAAACCCTCTATCTGCTGAAGGTGAACCAAAAACAACTGAAAACAGCTTTCAGTGATATGTGTCGGGTCCCCGCTATAATAACAGCAACATTCACAAATGCTTACAGACCAAGTGGGAACCCAGTGTGCCTGTAGCTTTCTCTATTTCAGTTTTATCACGTGATAGAAAGTCTAAGGCCTTCTCAAGCCGAAGGGCAAACTCATCTAATCTGCGGCCTATTATGCATCAAACTAAGATTGATGTGAAGACACAAAGCACTGCCATCAAGCTAGCACTTTTAAACATTTGCTGACTAAAAAATAAATCATTTCTAATCAATGACTTTATAACCACAAACAATCTGGATGTTATGTTTCTAAATGAAACATGGCTTGAAGACAGCTGCAGTGCAACAATCCTAAATGAAGCAGCCCCTCCTAACATCACTTACATGAGTGTTTGCAGAACTGTTAGGAGAGGTGGGGGTGTAGCTGCTCTATTTAAAGATATCTATCAATGCAAGCAAGTGTCATTTGGTCAGTACTTGTCTTTCGAATATCTAGGGATTGTGCTGAAAGGTGCTCCACGCATTCTGTTTATTATTATTTACAGGCCTCCAAAATACTCTCCAGCCTTTGTTGAAGAGGTCACAGAAATGTTATCAATAATTTCCTCAGAGTTTGACTGTTTTGCAATAGCAGGGGATTTTAATATTCACATAGATAATGCAGAAAACAAAACTACAAAAGAAATGATAACGGTTCTAAACACTTTTGACCTGATTCAGCATGTGCATGGACCCACACACAAAGGTGGACACACTCTGGATCTAATCATCAGTAGGGGTCTAAACATTTCATCCATTGTTACTAAGGACATAGCACTATCTGATAATTTCTGTATTTTCTTAGATATATTGATCTCTGCTACCACTGAATCTAGATCGGTCTCTGTCAGAAGGAGATGCATAAACGAGAACACACGTGTACTATTTATGGATTCTATATCTTTAACACCAAGCCTTTCTGCAGACTCTGTTGATATTCTCCTTGATTCCTTCAACTCAAAAGTTAAGAATGTTATTGATGATATTGTACCAATAATAGTCAGTAAGAAAACAAACAGACAGAAATCAGTTTGGAGAAGATCAACAGCAGTTCAGACTATGAAAAGACAATGCAGAAAAGCCGAGCGGATGTGGAGGAAGACGAAACTTGAAATTCACTATAGCATCTATAAAGACAGCCTTCATGCTTTTAATGTGAAACTAGCCACAGCTAGACAGAATTTCTTCTCAAACCATATAAACAGTAACTTAAATAACACTCGTACTCTTTTTGCCACTGTTGAGAGACTGACAAACCCCCCAAGTCAGATTCCCACTGATATGCTCTCAGACAGCAAATGCAATGAGTTTGCTTCTTTCTTTTCTGAGAAGATCATCAATATCAGGAAGGCGATTAGCACATCCTCAAATAATGCAGATGTAACGGAAACAGGTCAATTTAGCTCAAAGGGAATCATTTAATAATTTAAAGGGAATTTGAACAGAATCACTGTTTCACGGCTGATCACTGAGACGCCCAGCGATTCACTGAACGAGCCGTTTAACATCAAATCTGTGCTGGATATTAATATCCAAAGTATAGTGAAAACACTATCAATTAGCACAGTAACAAGATCGGCAGTTTAAGACATTAACTTGTAAGCACAAAACACAAGATGCTTCTCTTTTCAATATGAATAAGGCTTTATTAGATAAATCTAAGACATACAGTATTGTTCAAAATAATAGCAGTACAATGTGACTAACCAGAATAATCAAGGTTTTTCATATATTTTTTTATTGTTACGTGGCAAACAAGTTACCAGTAGGTTCAGTAGATTCTCAGAAAACAAACAAGACCCAGCATTCATGATATGCACGCTCTTAAGGCTGTGCAATTGGGCAATTAGTTGAATTAGTTGAAAGGGGTGTGTTCAAAAAAATAGCAGTGTGGCATTCAATCACTGAGGTCATCAATTTTGTGAAGAAACAGGTGTGAATCAGGTGGCCCCTATTTAAGGATGAAGCCAACACTTGTTGAACATGCATTTGAAAGCTGAGGAAAATGGGTCGTTCAAGACATTGTTCAGAAGAACAGCGTACTTTGATTAAAAAGTTGATTAGAGAGGGGAAAACCTATAAAGAGGTGCAAAAAATGATAGGCTGTTCAGCTAAAATGATCTCCAATGCCTTAAAATGGAGAGCAAAACCAGAGAGACGTTGAAGAAAACGGAAGACAACCATCAAAATGGATAGAAGAATAACCAGAACGGCAAAGGCTCAGCCAATGATCACCTCCAGGATGATCAAAGACAGTCTGGAGTTACCTGTAAGTACTGTGACAGTTAGAAGACGTCTGTGTGAAGCTAATCTATTTTCAAGAATCCCCCGCAAAGTCCCTCTGTTAAAAAAAAGGCATGTGCAGAAGAGGTTACAATTTGCCAAAGAACACATCAACTGGCCTAAAGAGAAATGGAGGAACATTTTGTGGACTGATGAGAGTAAAATTGTTCTTTTTGGGTCCAAGGGCCACAGGCAGTTTGTGAGACGACCCCCAAACTCTGAATTCAAGCCACAGTACACAGTGAAGACAGTGAAGCATGGAGGTGCAAGCATCATGATATGGGCATGTTTCTCCTACTATGGTGTTGGGCCTATTTATCGCATACCAGGGATCATGGATCAGTTTGCATATGTTAAAATACTTGAAGAGGTCATGTTGCCCTATGCTGAAGAGGACATGCCCTTGAAATGGTTGTTTCAACAAGACAATGACCCAAAACACACTAGTAAACGGGCAAAGTCTTGGTTCCAAACCAACAAAATTAATGTTATGGAGTGGCCAGCCCAATCTCCAGACCTTAATCCAATTGAGAACTTGTGGGGTGATATCAAAAATGCTGTTTCTGAAGCAAAACCAAGAAATGTGAATGAATTGTGGAATGTTGTTAAAGAATCATGGAGGGGAATAACAGCTGAGAGGTGCCACAAGTTGGTTGACTCCATGCCACACAGATGTCAAGCAGTTTTAAAAAACTGTGGTCATACAACTAAATATTAGTTTAGTGATTCACAGGATTGCTAAATCCCAGAAAAAAAATTTTTTTTGTACAAAATAGTTTTGAGTTTGTACAGTCAAAGGTAGACACTGCTATTTTTTTGAACACACCCCTTTCAACTAATTGCCCAATTGCACAGCCTTAAGAGCGTGCATATCATGAATGCTGGGTCTTGTTTGTTTTCTGACAATCTACTGAACCTACTGGTAACTTGTTTGCCACGTAGCAATAAAAAATATACTAAAAACCTTGATTATTCTGGTTAGTCACATTGTACTGCTATTATTTTGAACAATACTGTATAAACTAATCTAACACATAAACGCACGCACACACACATTCACACAAGTTGCAGGAAGATCTAAAGTTAGGGAAAGATGAGTTTAAGAGAATGGAAATATGGAATCCCAAGTTTACAGCAATACGTTAAATTGCATAGACATAAACAACCACCAATCACGTAGTTAGCCCTCGCATTGAGTTCCTCAGTGAGGTTAAAATTATATTAGATACACCAGTAAAGGTCACAGTCTGGAGATAAAGTTACTTGCGTCTCCTGTGAAAAAGGAGTCTTGGTGAAAGGGGTATCCCGAGGTCGTTGATTGGCTGGAAGTTCAGTCGCTGAAGTGACGTCTTGGGAAGCCCGTGGTTGGGCGTTGGCTGAAGATGGAGTTGTGTGGGCTGGTTGAAGTTGAACGCGCAGACGAGGTCGACGTTACAAAACTTAACTCAGAACACGAAACTCTCAAACGGAAAAGAAAATAAATTAAGTTTGACGAGACTAAGGTGGTGTTTCTTCTCATCGTGGTTAAGTAGCAGCAGGCAGGCACGCTGGAACCGCGCTCAAAGAACAGTGATGACTACACAGCATGGCTAGAAGCTACAAGCTAGCAGAAGCATAGCTAGAGACTAGAAAGCCACATGACGAATAGCAGCAACATTGCTAGAGACTAAAAGCAAAGATTTTATGGTGTCCTAAGTATTTAAACTGGCCTGTTGGCCACACCTCAAATGTTGTCTTGACCAATCAGATATTGTCTTGGCTTGGGGGGTATCATAAATCATTTGTTCATCTTACCAAGCATGTTGTCCGAATTTTCCTGCTCTGGCAGGGTCTAATTTTGGACATGATTCCTATAACACGAATATGATACATGGGACAAATAAATTATTGTCTGTACTAATTCAAGCAAGCAGATTCGATTATATCAATACTAGACATGACTATGAATCGTTAAGCTATGCCATAGTTATTAAAAAAAACATACACAATAATTGATTATAACATGATAGTCAAATGTGTGGGTTACACATAAATGAATATGGAGTGAAGCGATGGACTGATTCATTTATAAGTCTTTTTGAGTTCATTCTGGTCCATATATATGTACAAAAAGCAGTTTCTTTGCCATTCTCATGACAAAGACTTCTGTGGAGATCAAAGGTTTTAGGAATTTCAGTCTGGTTCTGCTAGGTGGGGGGGAAGTCAATGGAAGTATTTAACTCGATCTCATGGGTTTACATGTGATGTCCAGCGTTGCATTTCCATTACGAACAACACATTTGACACCAAATTTCTCTTCTTCGAATTGAAATTGTAAATAATTGTTCTAGTGGTGTTAATGTTGAAAGCTGTTGTGTTAACAAGTTGGTTGCTCATCTTGCTTGGGACTTGTGGTACAGAATGTTTTATGACTTCCTGAGGAATTCGGCTTCGTGTTTCAGATACAGCTTTGATAGACTCTTTAATTTGTCTGGTTCGACTCATTTCTGTTACACAGAGGTCAGACAGATTCGGCCAAAATATCAAAAAGATACTATGTCTATTTTTGAAACAATTGATAGTAAAATTTTGGAAGACATAGTGCAGCAACTAAAATCATCAACCTGTTGTATTGACACACTTCCCACATTTTTTTTCAAAAGTGTGCTTGACTGAGTGATCATGTCCAAAATTAGACCCTGCCAGAGCAGGAAAATTCGGACAACATGCTTGGTAAGATGAACAAATGATTTATGATACCCCCCGAGCCAAGACAATATCTGATTGGTCAAGACAACATTTGAGGTGTGGCCAACAGGCCAGTTTAAATACTTAGGACACCATAAAATCTTTGCTTTTAGTCTCTAGCAATGTTGCTGCTATTCTTCATGTCTGTTTCTAGTCTCTAGCTATGCTTCTGCTAGCTTGTAGCTTCTAGCCATGCTGCTTCCACTGAGTCAAACGAGAAAGAACCAAATTGCCTATCACAGCTATGCTGATGATACCCAGATTTACCTAGCCTTATCTCCAAATGACTACAGCCCCATTGACTCCCTCTGCCAATGCATTGATGAAATTAATAGTTGGATGTGCCAGAACTATCTTCAGTTAAATAAGGAAAAAACTGAAGTCATTGTATTTGGAAACAAAGATGAAGTGTTCAAGGTGAATGCATACCTTGACTCTAGGGGTCAAACAACTAAAAATCAAGTCAGGAATCTTGGTGTGATTCTGGAGACAGACCTTAGTTTCAGTAGTCATGTCAAAGCAGTAACTAAATCAGCATACTATCATTTAAAAAACATCGCAAGAATTAGATTTTTTGTTTCCAGTCAAGACTTGGAGAAACTTGTTCATGCCTTTATCACCAGCAGGGTGGACTATTGTAATGGGCTCCTCACCGGCCTTCCCAAAAAGACCATTAGACAGCTGAAGCTCATCCAGAACACCGCTGCCAGGATTCTGACTAGAACCAGAAAATCTGAGCATATCACACCAGTCCTCAGGTCCTTACACTGGCTTCCAGTTACATTTAGGATTGATTTTAAAGTACTTTTACTCGTATATAAGTCACTCAATGACCTAGGACTGAAATATATTGCAGATATGTTCACTGAATATAAACCTAACAGAGCACTCAGATCACTAGGATCAAGTCAGTTAGAAATACCAAGGGTTCACACAAAACAAGGGGAGTCCTCCTTTAGTTACTATGCTGCCTGCAATTGGAATCAGCTTCCAGAAGAGATCAGATGTGCTAAAACACTAGTCACATTTAAATCTAGACTCAAAACGCATCTTTTTGGCTGTGCATTTATTGAATGAGCACTGTGCAATGTCCGCACTGATTGCACTATATTTTCACTGTTTTATTTTATTTTTTTATGTAAAATCATTTACTAACTATTTTTAAATGTTTTTAATCATTTTAAAATTGCTTGTTTTGTTTTTGTTTTATATTTTTCTTCATGATTATTTTACTTTCTTTTATGTAAAGCACTTTGAATTACCATTGTGTACGAAATGTGCTATATAAATAAACTTGCCTTGCCTTGCCTTTCCTTTGGACGTTTCAGTGTGGATGACGACTCTGGAAAAAATGCCTTGGCTTCGTGGTAAAAAATGGCATCGTCATCCGACAGAACTATGTCATAACCTCATTTAACAAACTGTAAGCTACCTTTCCACGGCACATGACATTCGGACACGATTGTCACATTTCTCCCTCTAGCGGCAGTCGCGCAGAACTTTCAAACTGGTCATGCAGTAACTGTTACCTTGTCATGTTCACCATGGTTAAATTTATAATTTTAATGAATATAATGTATATAATGTATGAATGCATTGTCACGAATCAGATGACCCCCAAAATAAAAACAGTAGGTTTTATGGGGCTAATCAATGTGAATAAATGGTTTAATAATTATTTCTCCCATAATTATTATAAACCACCATTTTACAAAAATAGTGTTTAAAGAATAATGTTACAGTTAACAAAATAATGGTAATTCTGACCTCGCACCAATAGTTTTGATTAGAATACATCACATCTGGTCGGGCGTTCACATACGATCTAGTCACAGAAGTTCAAATATTTGAATGCATCCAAGGCTCAAATCGGAACTGAAATTTCCACATACGTATGTGATCGGAACTCCACGCAGCTCCTGCACTACTTTCTAGCCGTAAAACCTTTATTTAGAGTCATCACCTGAAAATGTACTGATTTACGACGCGTGGTTTGCGCCGCTAGAGGAGACCTCAAACTGCACCTCAGCCGGAAAAGCCGCGGTGAAAGGCTGAGCTGCGGCGGAAAGTGAGAGAGGCTTGCTGCAGTAAAAACTGGGGTGCGGCCCAGACTGTATGAATGTCTGCTGCTGCTGCGGTCTTTTGGCCACGACATGTGGCTTGGCGAGAAGAGCAGGTGTCGCCAAGAAGTTTGATGTTGCTCAACGGCCGTGTTTGGCAAGGTAGGAATGATCATGGGTATCGGCAAAAGTAGGAAATCAGAAAAATCCCCGGTATGGATCTCCTTGCTGGAAGGAAAATTGGGTCTGTGATAAGATGACAGACAGAGCGAACTGGGATGCTGATAAACTGTCAATGGAGACAGGTAGACTAATTTAGCTGTATTTATACCCTAAGGTTGATTATCTTAAGTGGCTCCACCTGTGCTAATTAGGCTAAGTATCTGCTCCTCCCGAACCTTGTTATAAAACTACATTTATTGGGGGGATTAGCCCCCATCAATGTCTACGGCAGTTATCGCCCTGATCAGACATATGCTGTGGCACTATCATGCAGTCTGTAATGACATTAGCAAATATTAAAAATTTTTTGCAAACATTTCTTTGAGTAACATGCCCGTTAATATGAACTCACAATTGAATGTAACATAAAACAAATGATTTCTTAATTAAAATCTTTATTTATGCCTAAAAAGCTTACATTTATGTGTCTTTTTGTTCGCTGTAGCTGCCATGTTGCCGAGATAATTTATACCACTTCGTTTGAAGGGCTATCTGGCCCTTCCCCTTACCCCTACCCCTCCAACCAAAAGAGAATCGAAAGGGAAAGGGGAAGGGCTCAGGGATAGAATTGGGATTGGGCCAAGATGTGACGGAGCATGTGATTTGTTGAATTTAGTGAACGAATACGATTTTCTCGTAGGTGAACGAGTTGAATGAACTGATACATCTTGTTTGAGAAGGAAATGAATGAGAGTATACAGGGACAGTCAGCCGAGCATGTAAATCTTGATCAGCAATCAGCAGATACAAAGCGCAGTTATAGGTGCACATACGCTCGTTTTCGTATTTAGCATACAAAATGTAACTCCACGTTTAATCCCCGATTCATTAATGTGAATATATAATAAATGAATTTAATTTAATTTGACCAAACAATTAAAATGTTTAATTATGCAAGAAAACCTTGTGCTTTGTTCATCGGAACAACTTTTTTTTGACTATTTATTAGACTATTTATCACAAGTAAATACGTTCGTTGACTTAAGACACATAAGACAAGACACTATTTTTCGCCACCTGCTATGGCATATTTGTGTAATATGAAGAAATGGTCATTGAACAAATCAGTGAACGAATCTGAACGAATCATTTTGGTGAACGAACTGAAAATAAACGAATCTCTTGAAAGAATCTAAATTTCCACCACTAAATTCCACGCAACATAAATGGATTTTTAAACATTTTGTTTTTAGTGACCCGCCCTGCAAATAAAGTGCCCACTTCTTAACCCGCCCAGACCCGACCCACGCATCACTATTGTCTCTGACCTGTTTGCCGTGTTCTTATTTACTTCCTCCTCATTTGTTTGTATTTTTTACTGTTTTGTTCAGGTTTTTTTGCAAGGTTTTTCTTTAATGCTGCTAATCATTTCGTGCCACCAAAGTATGCCCATTCTCATAACATCCTTTTCCCTCTTTCCATATATGCAGGGGTCTTCTGGTAGAGCACAGACTTGGGGTAGGAATGTGTCATTAGTCTCTTGGTTTGTTAACAGCTAGAACATGCTATTAAGAGAAAAAGTATTTAGGCACTTTAAATCATTATCATCAGATATGATTTTTCTACAGGAGACGCCTATTAAAGTAACTGACCAGCTAAGGTTGTGTTGCAGTTGGATATCTCAAGTTTATCAATCATCATTCACTTCTCACACCCGTGGGGTGGCCATTTTCTTTCTGAAAAATATTCCATTTACATTTTTTCTATGGTTCAATGGTTATGGTTACATCTATCGTTATCCTTATGGCAGATACATTTTTGTTTCTGGTACCATAAACTCGTTCCCGTTTACTTTCTTAAATATCTACAGTTCAAATACTGCCAATTCTATTTTTTACAAGAAGGTTTTGGACTTACTTTCTGATGGCAATAATTTCAATATAATAATTAGGGGAGATTTAAATTGTTATTTAGACCCCTATTTAGACAGACTATCCCCCCGTCTACCCCCTAGAATTGCATCAGTACAAGTTTTAAATAACCGGCTTAATTGCAGAAATGTATTTGATATTTGGAGAATTCAGCACTGTGTTGTCAGAGATTATTCTTACTATTCGCATGTCCACAAACCTTATAGTAGAATAGATTATTTTCTGCTTGATTCTCAGTTAATTTTGCATGTTACTGATACCACAGCATATTGATCTCCGATCACAGTCCCTTTACCATGTCCATCGACCTATCTCTTCCTAAGCGATCTTATTCTTGGCACTTCAATCCATCTCTGCTTACTGACAGTAAATTCGTAGAATGCATTACCATCAAGCTGAAAGAGTTGATGGAGTTTAATGACAATGGGGAGGTGTCAGACTCTGTACTTTGGGTGACATGAATCTGCTGCCAAGAAAGAAAGAGAGAAGCGTCTTTCAGAGATAGAAAGTGTTCTTCCTATTCTTGAATTAGTTTATCAGGTGTCAAAATCATCTGATGACTTCAGTAAGTTACTGAAGCTTAAGTATGAATACTGCTGTATTCTTGATGGTCAAATAAGCAACCTTTTTTGAGAATGAGACAGAGGCATTTTGAAATTGGGGAAAAGACAGATAAGCTTATACTGTTGACTGACCCCAAGGATATAAATAACTGTTTCAAAGATTTTTATAGTGAACTCTATACTTCCAATAGTACAGCAACTTATTCTGATTTAACACATTTATTTGACTCTCTTGAAATACCTAAACTTAGCAACATTGCTAGGTCTGACCTGGACTCTAATTTTATTTTGGAGGACATAGTTGCTGCCATTTAGTCATTTTCAAAAGGGAAGACGGCAGGGCCAGATGGATTTAGTTCAGAATTTGTAAAGATTCTGTGATATTTTTGGCTCGCTCCTCCTTAGAATGATAATCAATTCCAAACAAGATAACGTTCTGTCTATCACATTGTATGAAGCCAATATATCTTTAATTTTAAAGAAAAACAAAGATGAAACTGACCCAGCCAGCTAAAGACAAGTTGCACTTCAGAACTTTGATAGGAAAGTAATTACTGAACCTTCAGCAACTCAGCTTAACAAACCTACCCTCCATCATTCACCCTGACCAGACTGGCTTCATTCCTGGCAGATTCTCTTTTTTTAATGTGCATCGCTTCCTCAGCATAGATGCTAAGCAGGTGAAAGCTAATGAAGCAGCAATTCTGTCCTTGGATGCACAAAAAGCTTTTGACCAGGTTGAGTGGCCTTACATGTTTAGATCACTGCAAAGGTTTGGTTTTGGCGAGACATTTGTGTCATGGGTGCAAATAATATATGCTAGACCAAAGTGTTCAGTTTGAACTAATGCAGAGAAGTTGCTCGAGGTCCCTTTACACCACTCAGTGCAACAGGGGTGTCCCCTTTCACCTGCCCTTTTCGCCATTGTGCTAGAACCACTTGCATTAAGTATAAGGCATCAAATAGGTATCACAGGTCTTGAATTGGGAGGCAAGGAAGTTCTTATTGGTATCTATGCAGACAATGTAATATTGTATTTGCAAAACTCTGAAAGATCAGTTCCCATTCTCTTATATTTAATGACTTTTTTAAGGATTTTATCAGGTTATACAATCAATTTGTCAAAGAGTAACTTTATGCCTCTGATACTTATAGACTTACTTTTTTGGAGAATATTCCATTCAAAATAGTCAGGGATCATTTTGTTTATCTCGGTTGGATGATTCCCAAAGATTCAAAATTATTGTTTAAGTTTAATTTTGTGGAGCTCCTTTCAAAGCTCAAATGCAATATAGGAAGTTGGGAAAATGTACCTTTGTCAATGTTTGGGTTTATAAATTCAATAAAAATGGTTTCTCTTCCTAGATTCCTACATCTTTGCCAGAATCTCCCTGTTTTTCTTACCTCTGCTTTCTTTAGGGAACTGGACTCTATATTTCTCTTATGTTTGGAACTTAACATAAGACACACAGGATCTCTAAACTGCATCTACAAAAATCCAAATCTGTAGGTGGTCTGGGTATGCCAGTATTTAAGCATTATTGGGCCGCCAATGTTAGGGCTTTAATGTATTGGGTGAAGGGGACTCTGACCAGTTTGACCCCTGACGCCCCACAGTGGGTACAAACAGAGACTAGTCTGGCTGTTGGCACTTCCTTACACTTCCATGTTCTTCTCCAAGTTGGATAGGCCCACAGCGATGATAAAAGTTAAAGAATTCAGCTGAGAAAAGTCTTGTCCGTAGCAGAGACCTCTGTTCATAAGCCAATTTGTTCTAATCATTCTTTTGTTACCCCCCTGGACTAATAGAACTTACTTTGTCTGGAAGGAGAAGGGCCTAGAGTCCATCGAGGATCTTTATGTTGAGAGAAGGTGTGCATCCTTATTCCAGTTGAGAGAAATTTGATTGGCCTCATGCACACTTCTTTCATTATCTACAAATCAGGCACTATGTAAAATCCCAAATTAGTAATTTCGAAGAACTCCCTGAAAAGCATATTTTGTTTTTTTTTATGTTTTATCTACAGTAGAACTTAATTTAATTGAAAGCTGTGCGGCAGGCTCTACTGGGAGATGTAAAGCAGCCTGGGAGGAAGATATGTGTTATACGTGTCTGGACACAATACAGGTCTGCACAGTTAACAGCAGACACCAACTGATCCAGTTCAAGGTTATTCATCGCTTGCATTACACTGAAGCCAAACTGCACAAATGTGTCTCCTGTTTCACCAATGTGCGACCGATGCAAGGTGGTAGAGGATACAACTTCTCATGCATTCTGGTTTTCATTGTCTGGGCTTTGGTCAAGCAAATTTGACTGGTACTCCAAGTCTTACGATATGCTTCTTCCACCGGATGCAGAACTTGCTATATTTGGTTCCAACCAATCACCCAGCACCTAGTGGCTCCTCAGGTTAGAGCTGAACATCTTTCTGGGCACACTGACTGACTGGTTTGCAGGTTTTTACTAAACAGTACTTCTTGACACTAAACTAAATAATCATTATAATTTTTTAGTTACTTTATTATGTCTAATAAATATTTATACACACCTCACCTTCAACAAACTACATTTAAAATAAAAAATAAATTGAAAAATAAATTCAATTTAAATATGCTTTAGATTTGACTTCGATCAGAAGTAAAAAGAGAACATGAATGCTTATATTTCCCATAGGCACTGAATATTCAGCAAAAACACAACATGATGCTTTACAAAAAGATTTTACTCATCTGCTGGTTGAAGGCACATTTGTAAAACCCTATGGAATGAAACCATCCACAGTTGTTTTGGAGAAATATTACAAACATATAAAGACAAGCAGTTCTAGATGTTTAATCAACACACAGCCCAGTTCTGATGTGCTAACATCAGCGGTCACTCAGAGGTCATGCTCAGATGTGTGTCCGGTCTCACTCTGAGCTAAACATCATCACTGCACTGCACACAATACTGATGTCCAGTAACGGTGATCTGATGTATCTGACCACAGTAAACGCTGACTAACATGGACGAGGTGTGACACAGACACACATGCAGACTATCACATCATTACAACATTGTCTGATAAACAGGCTGAAAAGAAAACACTATAAAATCAGATCCAAAACCGTCACATCAAAATTACATATATTCACAATATTAATGTTCATTTCAATGATTCAACTTAAACACCTGCAAGTCAAAGTATTTGATTGTAATCACAAGCATTATAAATCAACTCAATCAATAATTGGAAAAGTTAGATATGAGTTATTCTGCCCTGTATCTGGTTTAATTCAGACCTGATGCAGAAGCTTTTCTGGTTCTTTTGGCTTTTAGAGTGGGCTCAGTCTTGTTATGGGACGTGACTGAAAAACACAGGACATCTGCGGATGAAATGTGGATTCCCGTGTGGTTCTGGGAAGCTGTGGTCCGTGTAACGTGACGGTGTAAGAGATCAGATTGTCCTGGAGGGCAGGCGCTGCTTGTACATGCCAGCCAGAGCCTTGGCGGCGGAGTAGATCATCTGCCGGCGGGACATGCCAGTGAAGGCCTGGTGCCAGTCTGTGCGGCTGACATTGGGCACGCTCCTCTCCAGAACCTCCCCGACCGTCACCAGCAGACCGGACCAGCGCAGGTTATAGTCTGGAGGAGTCAGCGCCTGCGCCTGCAGGAGGACAGCACACACACGACATCAGCTATTTACTGAAGCACTTCTCCTTGTTCTGATCAGGGACTTGAACCGTCACAATGATGCATTCTCCTCTTGTTCAGTTCACTTTCAACATTTCAAAGCTTAGCTAAATGAACTATGCCAGTCACATGTGATTAAATCTGTCCTCTCATTGGTCATTTAACAGGGCTGTTTTGACAGAGTTAGCTAGAATGCATCTGCAGACCCTGTTCCTCATAACTTCATCGATCAAGACAGATTGACAAGTTATCTGTGGGCTTATCAAGGCTTTATCTATATATATATATATATAAAAACACCTATCTACATTACTGTTCGACTGATATATCATGTTTCAGATATCAGCACTGGCCGATAAGTTTTTCTGCTTGGTCAGTGTGTTCGAGAGCAGCGCTGAGAGCAGCAGTGTCTGAGCTCATACTCTCTCTCTCGTTCATCATTTTCTATCAGTTCTGTCTAATACAGATAGAAGTCTGTCTCATAATCAGAACGGTTAAAGCAATGAATGTATGCAGAAAGTATTATAACGATTGCTTTTATACTAGGCTTATTATTAATAGAAAGGCAAACATTATAATACTTTCTTGTTTGCTGTCAGCATTAAGCAAATATGCATTTATATCATTTAAATCTTTGAAATTGAAAGTCGTGACATTTGCTAAGTATGTTAGCCCATACTTGAGATTGGTGCTCTGCGTTTAACCCATCCAAGTGCACACACACACACACCGTGAACACACACACACACACACACCGTGAACACACACACACACACACCCTGAACACACACCTGGAGCAGTGAAGGTTTGAATACCTTTTGCTGACTGATCGCAACTAATAATTGATTTGATTGACTCCGTGAACCTTACACTGCAAACACAGGTCAACCAACCATGAACAAAGATATGTAAGGTAGCTGATTCCTGGTAGTGCTTCTCTATGACTCTCCACTGGAAATCAGCAACATGGGAACCTCAAAAGAACTGATGACCATGCTGCTGATTTCTCACCAAGAAAACCTTCCTGAACTGAGGGAGAATAAGACGGCCTCAGTCCCCTCACCTGTGCCGGCATCTCTCAGAAGGAAGTAGTGTTACCTGCTGCACGTGCTCCAGGGCCACAGGTGTAGCCTGAGTGAACATCTCGATGTGAATCCCGTTTCCTGGATCATCCAAGATCAGACAGCCCATGTCAAACCACCTGACGAGAGAGCACACGGTCGTGATCCACAAACATCTGCTTGGTTAGGAAACCCACACTCTTGAGAACAAGCAGCAGATGTGATGTGAGACTGACTGTGAGGTGCAGACGGCTTCAGTGATGATGACAGGATTTCTCTGACTGAGGACACAGACTGCTGCAGTCTTCGCTCTCTTTAGCTTGAATAACCGTTTTGATTTTCATGCTACTAAGATGACCAATATGAAGTCTAATC